>NC_081555.1:95759149-96059149 GCF_963082655.1 Stomoxys calcitrans | reverse complement strand
GATTTGTCCAGCTGTAACAACAAAATCCTGGTGTCCTTTTATTCCTGGTTGATAAAATACCCTAAGTCCATTTTTGCTTACCTACAAGCCTTAAGAAGCACCAATTACCTAACTCATTATACAATTCTTTCAATAGCATTTAAGTGCAACAGTTAGTTAAGCTTACTTTTCCGGGAAAATATTTTTCCAAGAAATAATAATAGGAGCAATACAAAAAAAGACAGACATTATATATGTACGTGTTATACAAATTGCCATTTAACCCAATGGTTAATAACATGTATTTTATGGCTTCCAACTTTGGTAGAATGTGGGACACACCACACAAGAGCCCGTATTTTTTTAGATTTGCTAAGGCCAATAGTTGTTGCCACCACTTCGTGTGTAATATCTATCTTTATCTTCTTTTACTGCATACTCAATAAATACACTGGCACTTTGAATAAATGAAAGGCTTAAAAGAGCATTGAAGAAATAAAATTTACATTCAAAAAGCCTGTAATAAGAAACAAGCAAACTGTGAGGAAAAGTTGGTCAATCACGAACAGTTGATACCATACATCAATGACTAAAATTTTAGTTGAACTAAAGAAGTTCATAGAAAAGACAACAAAAAATCCAGTAAGAAAAGGCAAAAGTCGGGCGGAGTCGACTATATAATACCCTACACCTACCCTACAACTATAAATGCGGGCAATATATAAATATATATGTATATGGGAGCTATATCTAAATCTGAACCGACTATTAAGCAGATCGTTGAAACGATCACGAAAACGAACGAAATGAAAACTGTTGTTACTATGGCCATATAAGTGCAAATGGGGCTATAAATATGTATGGGTGCTACATCCAAATCTGAACCGATTTTGATGAAATCTCGCACATATGTTAAGATCAGTAGCAAAACAATACGAGAGAAATTTTTTGCAGATCGGTTGAAAATTTTAGCTATTACGGCCATTAAAGTGCAAATCGGGTGGTACATATATATGGGAGCTATATCTAAATCTGAGCCGATTTTGATGAAACTTTGCAAATACGTTAAAATCAGTAATATAACAGTCCGTACCAAGTTTTGTGCAGATCGGCTGAAAATTGTAGATACTGCGGCCATTTAAGTGCAAATCGGGTGATACATATATATGGGAGCTATATCTAAATCTGAACCGATTTTGATGAAATTTTGCTAATATGTTAAAATCAGCAAAAAAAGAGTTCGTACCAAGTTTTGTGCAGATCGGTTGAAAATTGTAGCTACTATGGACATTTAAGTGCAAGTCGGGCGATACATATATAGGGGAGCTATATCTAAATTTGAACCGATTTTGATGAAAATTGGCAAATATGTTAAAATCAGTAACAAAACAATCCATGCCAAATTTTGTCCAGATAGGTTGAAAATTTTAGCTACTACGCCTATTTAAGTGCAAATCGGGCGATACATATATAGGGGAGCTATATCTAAATCTGAACCGATATTGACGAAATTTTGCAAATGTGTTAAAATCAGTAAGATAACAGTCCGTACCAAGTTTTGTGCAGATCGGTTGAAAATTGTAGCTACTGCAGCCATTTAAGTGCAAATCGGGCGATACATATATATGGGAGCTATATCTAAATCTGAACCGATTTTGATGAAATTTTGCAAACATCTTAAAATCAGTAGCTAAACAGTCCGTACCAAGTTTTGTGCAGATCGGTTGAAAATTGTAGCTACTGCAGCCATTTAAGTGCAAATCGGGCGATACATATATATGGGAGCTATATCTAAATCTGAACCGATTTTGATGAAATTTTGCAAATATGTTAAAATCAGTAGCTAAACAGTCCGTACCAAGTTTTGTGCAGATCGGTTGAAAATTGTAGCTACTGCGGCCATTTAAGTGCAAATCGGGCGATACATATATATGGGAGCTATATCTATATAGCTATATCTGAACCGATTTTTATCAAAATCAACAGCGTTCGTCCTTGGGCAAAAAAAAGTGATATGTGCAATATTTCGCGATGATTGGACAACAAATACGAGCTGCACTTTAATGTCTGTTCCGTATAAACTCAAAAACGGCTAAACCGATTTTCATCACATTTACACAGATGGTAGAGTTTGGGCCCCCGGCGAAAACAAGATGTTACTTTTTTGATATCCGAAGGGGGGCGGACCCTCCCCCCATACACCAAATTTCAAAAACGCTAGAGCTCGGAGATACCTGCACCGATTAAGGGAAATTTTGTATGCCACCTTAGTACCCAAAACTCAAAATTGGTATACAATTTTGGGTCAAATAACCTGGGGGGACGCCCCATCCAAAAATCCCCCCGAACGGACATGTGAACCGATTTGGACAATATGGGTATCAAACGAAAGGTATTGAAGAGTAGAATACGAACTTGGTATACAAATTTCACCCATAAATTTCAGGGGGGTCCCCCACCCCCAAAAAACCCTCCAACAGGACTCTTTCACCGCTTTCAGCAATATGGGTACCAAATGAAAGGTATTAAAAAGTAAGTAAACATTTATTCCTTGGTGTCTGAGGGGCCTCCCCACAACCAAAACCCCCCGCACGGACAGGCTTACCGATTAGGACAATATGGGTATCAAACGAAAGGTATGTAAGAGTAGAATACGAACTTAGTATACAAATTTCACTCTTAAGTTTTGGTGGGGTCCCCCATCTCCCAAAAACCCCCAACAGGGCTCTTCCACCGCTTTCGGCAATATGGGTATCTAATGAAAGGTATTTAAAAGTAGAGTACTAATCAGTCATAAACATTTATTTCATGGTGTCTAAGGGGCCTCCCCCCAAAACCCCTTCGCACGGACATGTTTACCGATTGGGACAATGTGGGTATCAAACGGAAGGTATTTAAGAGTAGATTACGAATTTGGTATACAAATTTCGCCCAAAGTTGACGGTGGGAGGGAAGGGGGGGGGGAGTCCCCCATCCCAAAAAACCCCCCATAGGGCTCTTTCACCGCTTTTGGGCAATATGGGTATCTAATGAAAGGTATTTAAAATTAGAGTACAAATCTGTCATAAACATTTATTCCTTGATGTCTGAGGGGCCTCCCCACCCCAAAAAAAACCCCCCCGCACGGACATGTTTACCGATTGGGCCTATACGGGTATCAAACGAAAGGTATTTAAGAGCAGAGTACGAATTTGGTATACAAATTCCGCCTGAAGTGTTCGGTGTGAGGGGAGGGGGGAGTCCCGCACCCTCAAAAAACCCACCAACAATACACTATCACCGCCTTGGACAATATGGGTATAAAATGAAAGGTATTTAAAAGTAGAGTACAAATCTGTCACAAACATTTATTCGTGGGGCCTCCCCACCCCTCAAAACCCCCCTCACGGACATGTTTACCGATTGGGACAATGTGGGTATCAAGCGAAAGCCATTTTAGAGTAGAGTACGAATTTGGTATAAAAATTTCGGCCAAAGTGTTGGACAGTACTAAAAGGTCTTTGATAGTAGAGTACACTTTTTACCCAAACAAAATCGTGCTCTAGCACTATGCTTATATTAGTTCAGTGTCTACCACCTAAACTACATCCAAACCGGCCATGTTAGCCTTCTATGGCAATAAATAATAGGTAGTTTTTGAGGCAAAGGGTTTGGGGGTCCTCTCACCCCATAAACTCCTCCTAAACCAATGGCAATTGAGAGTATAGCACGATGCTGATATTTTTCCAGGGCTAAGTGCGTGGGTGACCGCCCCAAACTACAAACCCCTCAAACTGGACATATTTATGGATTATGGCAAAAAAGGGCTCAAATCTGGTGTCTTTTTTATGGCCAAGTGTTTCAGGGACGTCTCACCTCATGATTTTATGACCATACATATATACCGACTATATGTAGCTTAAATGTGGTTTTTGGGAGCAGAGTATGAATCTGATATTCACTTTCGGGGCTTTCGGGGTTTGCAACTCTAATCCACCACCAAAACCAAGAGAACGAAGTAGATTTAACATCCAAACTTTAATGGGCTGACTCTCCCTATATCATATTTCCGAAAACGTCAGATCTCGGAGATAGGTGGGGCGATTTAAGCGACATGAAATTTGGTGTCCTTTTTTAGGGTAGGTCATCTAGGCGCTCCACCTCGAAAACCCGTCAAATGGAAATATAAACCAATGATGACAATATGGGGCTCGAATGAAGGGTATTTGAGACTAGATCACGAATCTGATATATGTGCGACCATCTCACCCCCAAAAATAACCCAATACCGGATATACAATATTTACCGACCACAGCAAGATATGACTTCCTCGCTTTTCGTTACCAACTCATGCACTTAACTAAAAGACCCATTGTCACAGTTGCGTTATGTGATACACAAAGCAAAAGATAATCTCACACCATAAATATAAAAAGCCAATTCAATCTACACAGATAGACATGAATAAAGATTCACACACACACACACACACGCACACAAAACCATACGCATAGATACTATCTAGCTTACCAAAGAATACAAAAAAAAAAAGAGACTAAAGGACGCAGCGCAGTACCATTTCAAATGGCCCCAAACAATTGTACACGCGATAAGTGCAACAAATCCAAATGAAGCGCATAATTAATAGTCCCCAACACGACATGGATTTAGAGGAGACTGGGGCAGTAGCACCATCGTTATTGCCTACACCCCAACAACAGCAGGAGAAGCGGAGTAGAGCTGAGCTCTAAAGTCATATGGTGACAGTAGCAAAAAAAAAACACACACATACTCAAACACACACACACATTACTACTGTGCACATTCGCTTAACGACATTAAGCTCCGTGGCGTATAGATGGAATTGAATACGCGTGGCATAGTTTTGTGAAGATTCAGCAAAAGCTGACTATGCCACACTGTTGCAAATCCAAATGGAGTGAACTAAAATTGTAGAAAAAGAAAAATGGGTTTTTTTGCATGGGCTCCTAGGAGACTGGGAGAAGCAATGACGATGGTGAAGGAGGGTGTAGGCTAGATGCAAAATGTGTAAGTGTTAAAGCTTGTGTTTATGATAATCGCCTGAAAACCTTAAATAACTAAAGTTGTAGTCCACCAATACGGGAAGCTAAACAGCAGCAATGTTCGATGTTTGACAAAAAGGATGAAGGAAAAAAAAAGAAAACAAAAATGAGGCAGCATTATCAATCTGTGGATATATTTTTCTTGCTTGAAGGCTAAACAGCGCCTGTTTGTCTATAAATGATGTTGAATGTTCACAAGGGTACTGGGAACTGAAGAGGGAGGTATGATAAATGCGAAAAATTTGCGGCTTCCAGGGACTCGAGGTGTAAAATCGAGAGATCGATTTATATGGCAGCTATATCAGGTTATGCAATTATTTGGACCATACTTGGTACGTAACTGCACAGCTTGAATATCAAATTTCTAGGCGATCATGAAGTCAAGTCGAAGGACCACATTATATGGGATCTATTTCTAAATCTGAACCAATATGGCCAATTTGCAATCCCCAATCATTTACATTCATAAAAAGTATATGTTCAAAATTTCGAGCTGATTCGTTCGACCGCTATCGTGGATTCTATACAGTATACACTTTATAAGCTTGCAGATAATTATTTCGACGTGATACAAATGGAATGACTAGATTAGTGGACATCGAAATATCAATTTCCGACCCTACAAAGTATATATGTTTGGGATCGTCGTAAAATTCTAAGACAATATAACGATGTCCGAGTGTCTGTCCGTCCGTCTGTTGTAATCACTCTACAGGCTTCAAAAATTGAAATATTGAGCTGAAATTTGACACAAATACGTCTTTTTGATGCACTCTGGTTAAGTTCTTGAACGGGTCAAATCGGACCAAATTTGGATATAGCTGCTATATAGACCGATTTTCCGTTAAAGGGTCTAATGCCCATAAAAACTTAATTTTCCATCCGATTTTCGGGAAATTATAAACAGTGAGTAGTTTAAGGCCTACCAACATTTGACCCAAACATAGTTCAGATCGGACTATATCTAGATATAGCTGCCATATAGACCGATCTGCCGATAAAGAGTCTGAAGCCCATAAAAACTTTATTTTTTATCAGATTTCGCTGAAATTTAAAACAGTGGGTTGTTTTAAGCCTCCCGACATCTGACCTAAATATGGATTAGATCGGACTATATTTAGATGTAGCTGCCATATAGACCGATCTCCCGATAAAGGGTCTGAAGCCCATGAAAGCCCTATTTATTACCAGATTTCGCTGAAATTTGAAACAGTGAGTAGTTTTAGGCCACCCGCCATCCGACCCAAATATGGTTTGGATCGGACTATATTTAGATATAGCTGCCATATAGACCGATCGCCCGATAAAGGGTCTGAAGCCCATAAAAGCATTATTTTTTATCCAATTTCACTGAAATTTTAAACAGTGAGTAGTTTTAGGCCACCCGCCATCCGACCCAAATATGGTTCAGATGGGACTGTATTTAGATATAGCTGTCATATAGACCGATATGCCGGTTAAGGGTCTGAAGCCAATAAAGTCTTTAGTTATTACCCGATTTTGTTTAAATTTTAAATACAAAATTGAACAGTGACTTATATTTATAAGACCACTCAATGTCCGTGCCGAATTTGGGTGCATAAGTTATCCAATTTTAATCGGATTGTGACGAAAGGGGGTTTACATATATACACGAGGTGGTGGGTATCCAAAGTTCGGCCCGGCCGAACTTAATGCCTTTTTACTTGTTAAAAAGTATCAATGTAATGAAATTTAGAAAACTAATTCAAATAGAATATTCGATCTTTTTTCAAAGGTGGACCAACCATCCGGCAAAATATGGGACAAAATGGATTAAAGAGTACAGTACGAATCTAATAGAAAAAGATGAAGGCAAGTGTCAAGGGGCAGCCCCACCATCAAAACGGGCCTATGACTCCGAAACAGGAACATAGACCGATTCTTACCATATGAGACTTAAATGAAAGGCATTTCTAAGTAGAGTACGAATCTTGACCAGTGTTGCCACTCAAGAAAACTATTGCAAAATTTTGCCCATGAACATTCCACTAAGTAACTGGGGCAAACTTCTCACATATCAATGAGTGCAGTCCGATTTAAGTTTTAAGCTCAATGGTAAGGTGCCTCCTTATTATAGCCGAATCCGAACGGCGTGTCGCAGTGCGACATCTCTTTGGAGAGAAGATTTATATGGCATAGTACCTCACAAATGTTGGCAGCATTAGGAGGGGAAAATCACCGCTAAAAATTTTTACTGATGGTCTCGACAGGATTCGAATCCAGGCGTTCAGCTTCATAAGCGTAGTTATGTTCTGTGCTCTTAACGAAAACTCAGAAACGACAAGAAGTGAATTAATTTTGTTGGAAAAACCTACCAAAAATTGAGGTCAGCCTTAGGACTAAAGAGACTTAAAAACCTATCAATTTTGGTAGGAACCTACCACAAACGGCAGCACTGAGCTTGACAGTTCTTTTAGGACTTATCGACTTTCTTATCGATTTTTATGGAATTATCGATTTTTATGGAATTATTGATTGTTATGAAATTATCGATTGTTATGGAATTATCGATTTTTATGGACTAACGATTTATATCCAATTATTGGTTGTTTCGAGTTATTGTTTTTTTTTGTCGAATCATAGGTATTGTCGAATTATTATTTTTTTTATTATCGTTTTTAAATGGATTATAAACTAAAATCGATAAAAAAAATCGATTTATAAAAAGTTTAAGAGAAAATACATTTTTAATAAATTTACGAAATCAAATTTTACTCAACATAGAATTGATAAAAATCGACATAGGTGGAATTTAAATTTGTTTATTAACATATTGGGTTGCCCAAAAAGTAATTGCGGATTTTTCATATAGTCGGCGTTGACAAATTTTTTCACAGCTTGTGACTCTGTAATTGCATTCTTTCTTCTGTCAGTTATCAGCTGTTACTTTTAGCTTGCTTTAGAAAAAAAGTGTAAAAAAGTATATTTCATTAAAGTTCATTTTAAGTTTTATTAAAAATGCATTTACTTTCTTTTAAAAAATCCGCAATTACTTTTTGGGCAACCAATAGACTGATCCGTACAATGAAGGATTCAAAAGAAAGGTGTTTCGAAGTAATGTAAGAACCATGACCCTTGGGTGTTACGCAATTTTTAGAGACTTTATTGAACATTTGATTGTGAAAAAAAAAATCAATCAACTGCGTTATCGACTTTGTGTTGCATTGTCAAAATTATATTCAATCATTGACATTTTTAAATGATCGATTTTTATGGAATTATCGATTTTTATGGAAAAAACTAAAACTCAATCAATCGAGTTATCGATTTTGTATCGCATTATCAAATTTTATTGAATCATCGACATTTTTAAATTACCAATTTTTATGAGGTATCGATTTTTATGGAAAAAATCAAACCCAATCAATCGAGTTATCAATTTTGTATCGCATTATCAAATTTTAATAAATCTTTTTACATTTTTAAATGATCGATTTTTTATAGCTATCGATTTTTATGGAACCATCGATTTTTATCAGAACATTGATTTTTTTGATCAAATTATCCATTTTATCGAAATATACATTTTTATTGCTTTATCAATTTATAATGCATTATCGACTTTAATCGGGTTAAAAACATCGATTTATAAAATATTTTTATCATATTTATAAAATAAAATTTCATCATATGTAAAATATAGGATCGAATAAATATAAAGCATTGACTACTATGACCATCAGCTAAGCAAAAATAAATATCGAATAAAATTTTTTTTCGGATCGATTTCAATTGAGTTTTAAAATAATCGAATTTTTTACGGAATAATAATATCTAAAATTTGCAAATAATCCATTTTAAATAAGTTTATTATAAAAATCGAAATTAATCAATAGATATCGAATTAAAAAATTATTATTAAAAAAATCAATTTTGTGGTTTCGAATAAATAATCGAAAATAATATCGAATTCGATATAAATGTAGTTTTAAAATCGATAATAATCGATTTTTTTAAGTTCGATACAAAACGACTTGTTATATTCAAACCTGCTAAAACCCATTACTATCGAAATAAAAAACGTAAATTTTTCATCTAAATTGGAAAATAGATATTTATCGAATTCAAAACTGTTTTACTTTTGATTATATTAAAAATAAAATTAATTTTCAATACATTCCAAGAAGGTTCTTAATCTCAGCTCATTATTTTTCCTTTCCCTACTCCACCATTCCCCTCCCTATTAATCCAAATAAGCAGTTGCTGCTTTTGTTATTGTCAATTTGCAAAAACAAGAAGTTTGCCCGTTTGGAAACCATGAAGCCAAGGCTTAATCGCCACTTCACTCCACTCACTTTAGGCGCTCAAAAGTGATTAGTGTAATTTATATGAGGCCATAATTTACAGCGATAGCCAAGAGACGTATACAACAATCAAGCAAACACCAAATTGGAGCTCATAAAAATGTTCCTGGAAAAAAGGGGGGAACACACAACAGCCACATACCACAATGAGTGAATGAATTTTAGCGACTAATGTTCGTCGCGTAATGCGAAAATTGCCTTAAAACTCAGTTTGGAATCATCGCCACAACGTCATTGCCGTCATCATGACGATAATCACCATTTTCACCAGGATAGGGGCGACAAGAATGAATAAATGAATGAAATGGACTGAAATGAAGACATTACCATTAATAATGACAAAAACGCAGCGAGAAGGCAGAGCGAACGCACCACCTTGCCAACCCCCTACTCCTAACACTAAAACTTGATGCAATTTTCACACATGAAGTCCACTTGTGCCGCAGCAGCAATTGCTGCAATGGCAGTCATGAAAGCAAATGACATTCATAATGCATGCAATTACTATGATGATGTCGCTGCGATAATGATTATGATTAACATATAAGTAATATGTCCCCCCAGCGCATGAGCATGGAATAAGCTTCTTAAAATGCTTCTTTTTTACTTTATTTCTTCGTTTACTTTCAGCTGGATGTGGACATTAAGGCAGCTGATTACCATGGCAAAATATTTAAAGCTACCGTTTTGGTGCGACGACTTAACCCATAGTTTCTCCATGGCAACAATAGCAATAACAACAACAAGAGGTGAAAAAGCATTACCGGGGCCATAGAAAACAAATCTTCCAAAGATAAAACTCCCATTTAACGAACCAAAAAAAAAGAAGAACAGGCAAAAAGAAAATGCTTATGAAGCTGCTTTGCTGTAATATTATGCATATTTTTCAATACCACTTGGAAATATGATGAGGAGGGTAATGGCACAGGCTTACAGATTTTAAATTCCTTCACAAATTCTTTTTTTTTGGGAGAGGGGCGCCCCCTAAACCCTTGGATCAAATTTGGATGTCAGATTCATATTCTACTCGCAAATACCTTTCAGTTGAGTCCCATATTGCCATGGTCGATAAATATGTCCGATTTAGGAGTGTTTTGGGGTTTGGGGTAGTCCCCCTTACACTTGGTCCGACAATTGGATGTCAGATACGTTTTCTTATCCTTAATAGCTTTCATTTGAGTCCCATATTGTCGAGATTGGTCTAAATATATGTTTCGTAGGTTTTAGGGTGGGGCGGCCCCCCTAGGTACCCCATCCGAAATTAGGATACCAAATTTTTATCATTAGGGTACTATATGAGAGCACACAAAATTTAAATCGCACCTCCCATCTCCGAGATCTGGCGTTTCTGAAAATTAGGGTAAGGGGGAGGGTCCGCCCTCCCTTCAGATATCAAAAAATGTGGTACCCTATTATCACCACGGATCCAATAGGCAGCCGTTTCTGAGTCTATAAGGAACACACAAACAAACACAAATTGATTTTTATATATAAGATATATCGGTTTATATACCGATTAAATGATACGTGGCATAAATGTTGGAAGTTAGAACATTTGTGACAAATTTCAGCCAAATCGTTAAAAAAAATAGGGACTTCTAGGTGCTCATGAAGTCCAATCCGGAAAGGAGTTTATAGGGGGTATGACTCGGGGTTAATGTTTGAAGTTACAACAGAAGGACACTGTGCCATAGACTGCATGAAGGCGTGCATGGGGATCCGCAAAATGACTTGACTCGATGAGGATGAAGAGGTGATCTGTGATCTGGGTGAACTTGCGAACGTACCTCTTGTGAGAAATTTCAACCAAATCGGGTGTAAATTGAGGCCACTATGGGCCAGAAAGTCAAAATTGGGTATCGGTTTATATGGGGCCTATATCCAAATCATGGTAGTTAGTAGCACCAGATTTCAACATAAAAATATTCACAAATCCACATGGCTGTCACCCGATCAAAACACGAGGAACCAAATTGATCATGTTGTGATAGATGGAAGGCATTCATTCAGCGCGTTAGATGTATAATCGATCCGCTGAGTGAATATAGATTCGGATCGTTACATTGCTATAGCAAAGGTTCGCACCCGTTTAAATTTGGCAAGGAAAGTACGATCTGACACTGCACCGAAGCTGGACATTGAAAAGCTGTAAACACAACAGATGGCAGCGGCATACTACACTCGACTGACCCAACCGCTTGATGAAAGCACTCCTTGTTCCGATGATATAATGGAGCAGTGGCAAACTCAGAATGAGAATGTTTACCTCCTAGTCAAGTAGCAGTGACCCGACTTAAGAACATCAAGGCAGCAGGAGCCGAAGGGTTGTCCGCCGAACTATTTAAGACCGAATGCGACCCGCTGATAAGGCGTAAGCATCGGCTCATCTGCGCAATCTGGCTAGAAGAACGCATACCCAATGATTGGAACCACAGCATACTATGCCCGATGGCTTTGGTGCAAGCACATCCTCCTGCAGAGACAAATAAGGAAATATGATAACTGATACAGATATCATGTAGAAGATATGAAAAGAACATTTTACCCAACTGCTAGCGCCCGACGTTGGCGGCGATGAGGATATCGCAGAACCAAACAATGATGATCCTATAGAATGTTTACCTCCTAGTCAGAATGAGGTCCAAGTAGCAGTGACCCGACTAAAGAACAACAAGGCAGCAGGAGCCAAAGGGTTACCCGCTGAACTATTTAAGAGGCGACCCGCTGATAAGGCGTATGGATCAGCTTATCTGCGCAATCTGGCTAGAAGAAGGCATACTCGATGATTGGATCCTCAGCATACTATGTCCCGTACTTAAGAAAGGAGACAAAACGGAATGTGCCAACTACAGAGGAATAAGTCTCCTCCCCATCGCATACAAGATATTGTCGAGCGTACTGTGTGAAAGATTAAAACCTAAAGTCAATGAGATTATTGGGCCCTATCAATGCGGCTTTAGACCTGGTAAATCCACCCTAGACCAGATCTTCGCACTGCGCCAAATCCTGGAAAAGACCCGAAAACGACAAATCAACGCCTGCCATCTCTTTGTTGCCTACATAGCCACTTTCAATACCCCTTTGCGTTCAAAGGTATTTCAAGTCATGTCTGAGTTTGGTATCCCTGCAGGATGACACTTGCTAATACGCCTTCCTCAGTAAGACTGGAAAAGAATCTCTCCGAACCCAATTTAATAACAAACGAGGTTTCAGAGAACGAGGCAGCCTATCGTGTGATCTCTTTAATAACCTGCTGGAGAAGATCATACGAGATGCTGATGTGAAAAGATCTGGCACACTAATCACAAGAGAACACATGTTACTCGCCTATGCCGACGACATCGACATCATAGGTCGGTCACCGGAAGAAGTAACTGCACTCTTTGAAAGAATCGAAAGAGAGTCAGTGTAAATGGGTCTGACAGTAAATGGAGATAAAACGAAATGGATGGTTTCAACTCCCAAAAAGCCTTGCACAACCGAGCAGATATAGAAAATGGAGAAAGTTGGGATCCACAACTTTGAGATAGTCATCAACTTTATCTACCTCGGCACTGCCGTAACCGAAACGAATGATTACAGTTTTGAGATAAAATAAAGAATAATACTGGCAAACAGATGCTACTTTGGTCTAAGTAAGCAGCTTAGAATCAAGGCCACCTACCGGCAGACGAAGATTACACTGTACAAGACACTGATACTACCCGTGTTGTTATATGGTTCTAAGGCATGGGAACTTGTAAAAGCAGATGAGGCAGTACTTGGAGTATTTGAGAGAAAGATTCTTCGTATGGACCAGTTTGCGTTAGTGGAGAATATAGGCGATGTTTGAACCACGAGCTGTATGACGATGTATAGTTACACGCATCAAAATATTGGGTTGCCCAAAAAGTAATTGCGGATTTTTCATATAGTCGGCGTTGACAAATTTTTTCACAGCTTGTGACTCTGTAATTGCATTCTTTTTTCTGTCAGTTATCAGCTGTTACTTTTAGCTTGCTTTAGAAAAAAAGTGTAAAAAAAGTATATTTGATTAAAGTTCTTTCTAAGTTTTATTAAAAATGCATTTACTTTCTTTTAAAAAATCCGCAATTACTTTTTGGGCAACCCAATACAACGGTTGCGTTGGCTAGGTCATGCTGTCAGAATGCATGAAGAAGCTCCAGCAAAGAAGTCTTTTGAAGGCAAACAGGTTGGTACTCGCAAACCGGGAAGACCAAAAGCCCCATGGAAAGATCAAATGGTGGGAGACACCTCGAAACTTGGTATCGGAGATTTTAGAATGAGCACAGAAGATTGAGGCGCTTGGAAAGCTATTCTGCGTTCGGCTAGTGGAACAAATGTTCTGTCATAGCCAATTAAAGTAAAGTAATTAATATCTGTGGTTAGTATTGTCCATATTGGTCAATAACCTGATATAGCTGCCACATCAAACCGATCTCCCGAGTAGTCTTCTACGGCCTCCAGAGGATTACATTTTAGCCTGACTTGCCAGAAATTTTGGTACATAAAGTTCCCACATACCCTTCAACTTAACAAATTTTTTGCGAATTTTTTGTAGAATCCATGGTGGTAGGTTCCCCAAGATTCGACACGGCCGAACTTTGCATGTCTTTGTCACTTGGGTTCCACTTTCTCAAAATTTTCTCAATAATGCCGGCAATTGTGTTGCAAATAAATTTGTTTTGCTTGTGTAAACCAGTGTTGCTAATGCAGTTGCCATTCGAGTGCACATTAAAATTTATGACTAAAATTTTTTATGTTCCAACACAATCATCGGCAACATCGGCGCAAAGTTAGAGGCAGCAAACGAACGACAACTTTGCTCTAACAATGGCAACATTATTTTAAGTAGTAAAAATTATGTTGGCTGTTGCTCTATGACCATTGTTGTTGGTGCATTATTTTATAAGGCTTAAAGCGCGCACAGCTTGTGCAACATTTATCACAAGTGTCAGGCTAATACTCGTGCTATTGGCGCATAACAACACCCCAAACCAGCACCGCCGCCAAGTTCACTTGCGGCGTAGCGAATTGCATGCGACAATCAGCGGCATGTCAGCTAACTGTTTTTATTTTCTCACTTTTTTTGGGAATCGCCCGATTGCAATGATTTTTTATTTATTTTTTTTTTTTTTTGGAAGGATACTTGGTTGCTACCAAGAGCTTTGCCAACCCCCCCATCATTGAAGGGGGCAAAAGTCTAGAAACCATTTCTTAAGACTTGCTTTCTTCGAAATACACCAAAGGCTATAGAAATGTCGCTGCTGCATGGCCACAGTCCAATGGCCAAGGCACAGCGAAAGAAAAATTGCCAAATTGTCAAATGGTCAATGGTCACCAACAACGAGGATGTCGTTGACTACAACGACGACAACAGTTGCTTTTAAGTGCAGTTAAGTAGCAACAACTGCAACAACATACTCAAGTGGTGTGCCTCGACTAGCGAATATGCCATGCTCCAGCAAACTCTGAGAGCTGGTGATAAATGATGATAATGCCTTTGAAAATCGTTTTAGGGACTTTACAAAACAATGTGCAAAAATTGTTTTAAAGCTGCAATTATTTGCTCGCTATATGAGTGACATTTTTCTTCAGCATACATTTTAAGCTGTTTATGATTGCACCCGAGACAATAGAAAACTAATTCTTTTCTATTTAAAGATAATGATAAGGAGCAAAACGCCTTTCATGGGCAATTAATGGATTCGAAAGATTCGACTATGACACAACCATGAGTAAAGTATTGGGTTGCCCAAAAAGTAATTGCGGATTTTTTAAAAGAAAGTAAATGCATTTTTAATAAAACTTAGAAAGAACTTTAATCAAATATACTTTTTTTACACTTTTTTTCTAAAGCAAGCTAAAAGTAACAGCTGATAACTGACAGAAGAAAGAATGCAATTACAGAGTCACAAGCTGTGAAAAAATTTGTCAACGCCGACCATATGAAAAATCCGCAATTACTTTTTGGGCAACCCAATAAAAATCCTGTCTCACAGTTGTGTATATTTTTACTGCGCGCCTGAGACTTGCATATACTCCGAAAGCCTGACAGGAGGCAAGGGTGGTGTTTATTGCCAAGCCCGGCAAGACAAGTTTTTGACACCAAAAGCCTACAGGTCTTTAAGCCTAATGTCCTTTCTACTCAAAACCATGGAGCGTAGTGTGGATACCATGATAAAGAGTACGACATCCAGCGAACTGCTTAAATACAAACAGCATGTCTATGTCAAGGGAAGATCGATGGCGACTGTGCTGCACGAGATTGTGCATAAAATAGAAGAATCCTTCGATGCCACAACGTACACATTGGCGGTTTGCATTGAAATCGAGAGGGCTTTTAGCAATATGCGGACCGACACAATGATCCAATCCTTAGACCAGTACAGGGTAGACCGGTTCCTTAGAGACTGCATAAACCATATGCTAAGGAACAGGTGGATACATTGTTTGTCCCATGGCATAAATAAAGGGTGATTTTTTTGAGGTTAGGATTTTCATGCATTAGTATTTGACAGATCACGTGGGATTTCAGACATGGTGTCAAAGAGAAAGATGCTCAGTATGCTTTGACATTTCATCATGAATAGACTTACTAACGAGCAACGCTTGCAAATCATTGAATTTTATTACCAAAATCAGTGTTCGGTTCGAAATGTGTTCATTCACCGTAACGTTGCGTCCAACAGCATCTTTGAAAAAATACGGTCCAATGATTCCACCAGCGTACAAACCACACCAAACAGTGCATTTTTCGGGATGCATGGGCAGTTCTTGAACGGCTTCTGGTTGCTCTTCACTCCAAATGCGGCAATTTTGCTTATTTACGTAGCCATTCAACCAGAAATGAGCCTCATCGCTGAACGGACACATTTCGAACCGAACACTGATTTTGGTAATAAAATTCAATGATTTGCAAGCGTTGCTCGTTAGTAAGTCTATTCATGATGAAATGTCAAAGCATACTGAGCATCTTTCTCTTTGACACCATGCCTGAAATCCCACGTGATCTGTCAAATACTAATGCATGAAAATCCTAACCTCAAAAAAATCACCCTTTAGAAGGGAAAAAGTGGCGCAAGGCAAAACACAGCGGGGCATTTTATCGCCACTCCTATGGGTGACCGCCATAAATGACCTATTAAGGATTCAATGCCATGGCAGCCGGACGGACCCGGTCCTTAGAGACTATATAAACCATATGCTAAGGAAAAAGTGGGTAAACTACGGGTCCCATGACAAAAATATAAGAGAGAAAGTGGCAAGTGGAACGCCACAGAGGGGCATTTTATCGGCCCTCTTCATGGTGACCACCATGCAATGCAATTTTGCCCGTTAAGGACCAGGACCAGACCACTCCCATATCAATGAGTGCAGTCCGATTCAAGTTTTAGCTTAATGACAAGGGACCTCCTTTTTATAGCAGAGTCGAAAAGGCGTACCGCAGAGCGACACCTCTTTGGGGAGAAGTTTTCACATTTGTGAGATACTACACATGTCGCCAGCATTAGGAGGCTATAAGCACTGGTGAAAATTTTTTTTCTGATGTTCTCGCCAGGATTCGAACCTAGGCATTCAGCGTCATAGGCGGACATGCAAACCTCTGCGCTACGGTGGCCTCCGCAACACGTTATGGTGAACACCATAAATTTTTTTTCTGATGTTCTCGCCAGGATTCGAACCCAGGCATTCAGCGTCATAGGCGGACATGCAAACCTCTGCGATACGGTGGCAACACGCAATACGTTACGGAAGCTGAATGGGGAGGGATTTGAATACTTTCTAGGGGTTAAGGATCCGAAACAGCTAGGCAGAAGGGCCCAAAGGGTCTTGCATATGGCATATGACTGGGCAAGTAGCAGGGGTCTCAGTGTTGACCCAGAAAACACAAGAAATATGACTGTTCACGAGGAAGATGAAGGTGGGCCAATTTAACGCACCTCGTTTCCTCAAGAAAATGATTTCGCTATCTGACAAGGTCAAATACTTAGGAGTGATCTTGTAAAGGACTCACATTTGGAAGTGTCGCATTCAGGAGGCGCACTAAGAATACTTCTTAGGGGTTAACTATCCGAACTAGCTATACAGAAGGGCCCAAAGGGTCTTGCATATGGCATATGACTGGGCAAGTAGCAGGGGTCTCAGTGTTGACCCAGAAAACACAAGAAATATGCCTGTTCACGAGGAAAAGGAAGGTGGGCTAATTTGATGCACCACGTTTCCTCAATAAAACGATCGCGATATCTGACAAGGTCAAATACTTGGGAGTGATCTTGGATAGGAAACTCAATTGGAAGTGTCACATTCAGGAGCATATTGAGAAAGCTCACAAATGTTGGGCACTATGTAGAAGGACCGTAGGCTCGAAATGGGGCCTGAATACAAGGATAGTCCGTGGGCTCTACAGAATAGCAGAGACGTAGTTTGGTGGACTACTGAGGCGTAGTTTAGTGGACTGCTGTGGAGAAAAAGTCTAAAACAAGGACCATTCAACAAGTTCAGAGAACATGTTGTCTTGGCATAGGCGGAGCGATGAGAACGACGACCACTAGGACACTGGAGACTATTCTAGATATCCGACCCATTGACATACAGATTAAATGTGAGGTGGCCACTGCGGTGATGGGAGAATGGATTGAGGATGGGAGAATGGATGGAGGATGGTAGAATGGATTGATGATGGGAGATAGGATTGAGGATGGGAGCAGCTCATACCATCGCGGTATAATCGTGGCGACAGGATACCAGGTAAGAAGGGAAGAGTTTTCCGATGCTGCTGCCAGCGGCACCGTCTTGGACTGATGGAACCCTAGTATTGCCATCTGGAAGATCATGTTACACGGATGGATCAAAGCTAGAGGACAGAGTGGGCCTGGGGGTCTACATTGAGAACCCAGGGACTGAGATTTGTTTTAGGATACCAGGTAAGAAGGTAAGAGTTTTCCGATCGGATACCTGAGACGACACTTGAGGTCGAGTAGGAGACTCTGCTGCCAGCGGCACAGTCTTGGACACTGGAGACTATTCTAGAAATCCTATTGACATACAGATTATATGTGAGGCAGCCACTGCGGCGATGGGAGAATGGATTGAGGATGGTAGAATGGATTGAGTATGGGAGAATGGATACCATTGCGATATAATCGTGGCGACAGGATAACAGGTAAGAAGTGAAGAGTTTTCCGATCGGATACCTGAGACGACACTTGAGTGGCAGGCTCTGCTGTCAGCGGCATCGTCTTGGACTGACGGAACCCTAGTATTGCTATCTGGAAGATCATGTTATACGGATGGATCAAAGCTAGGGGGCAGAGTGGGCCTGTGGGTCTACATTGAAAACCCAGGGACTGAGATCTGTTTTAGATTGTCTGATCATAAACGATCCTGCAGGCGGAGATCCGGGCAATCACGGAATACATGAGGTGGTGTGGTGCTAACGCGAGGACATCGAGTGTGAACATCTTTACCGACACTAAAATTGCCATAAGGACAATAACAACCAGGAAGGTAAGGTCATGAACAGTCTTGCAGTGCAAGAAGGAGATTAACGCCTTCTCTGAGGATGGGAAAATCCGCATCGTTCGGGTGCCTGGTCATAACGGAGTAAGGACGAATGAAAGGGCAGACGATTTGCCAGTGAAGGCCATAGAACTGCTGTCGATAAACTTGGTTAACCTCCTAAAGCCTTTTGGGTCGACACAGTAGGATTTAAGGGCATGGGCGACGAACGTAACACTGTGATACAGCGAAACTGTCAGAAGGACGGCGAAATTCCTATGGGGTGATTCGGATCGTGAGAAGACGAGGCTATTACTGAAAGTAAGTAAGAAGTAGGTCAGTATAGCTTTGGGTGTCATAACGGGACACATAGGGCTACGAGCTCACTTATGCAAAATCGGTGCGGCAAGTGATAGCATGTGGGAAGGATGATGAGCGGCAAGTGAGGATGTGCCTGAATTTCCGCACTTTCTTTCTGACTCCTTTACATCTTAATTCGTTCACACTCACGCCTTTCCATTACAATTTTGGGGTTGGTCTATATGCCGTATTCTTGGCTTCAATAGCATTTCGACACTCTTGTTCGTACCATGGGATCTCTGGTGGAGGTTTCCGGTAACCAAGCACTCATTTCGCGGCATTTTCCATGGAGTGGGCAATGGTTTGCCACTATGCATGATATCATCGGAATAAGCAGTGCTTTCAGCAAGCAATTCCGTTAGCCGTTGCCAAGGAGTGTTAGATCGCGCTTTCCTTGCCACATTAAGAAGGGTTCGGAACTTTGCTGCAACAAGATCCGAATAGATGTTCGCCCCTTGGATCGATCGTACATATAACACATTGATTGAATGCCATCCATCTATAACAACGTGATCTATTTGGTTTCTCGAGATTTTATCGGCCGTGTGAATCCATGTGGCCGTGTGAATCCTTCGATGCTGGAACCTGGTGCTGCTAACTACCATGTTTTTGCCGCGGCGAAATCTCCTAGTCTCAATCCATTATCGGATGTTATCTCGTGGAGGCTAAATTTTCCGAATGTTGGA
Source organism: Stomoxys calcitrans (assembly GCF_963082655.1). NCBI lineage: Eukaryota > Metazoa > Arthropoda > Insecta > Diptera > Muscidae > Stomoxys > Stomoxys calcitrans. Next base: position 96,039,234 of record NC_081555.1, on the reverse strand, counting down.
CCAAAGATGTCTTCCTTTTCTATCTTCGCATTAAAATCTCCAAGAACGATTTTAATATCATGGGCGGGGCAGCGTTCATATTCTCTCTCTAGGCGTTCAAAAAAAACATTCTTGGTCTGTTTGTTCTTATCTACTCATCATGGACGCAATAAAAGCTGATATTGAGGAAATTGGCCTTTATGCGGATTGGGGCTAGCCTCTCGTCTAGCGGAGCAAACCTGAAGACAAGGTGTTTCATTCTCCAACTAATCACAAATCCACAGCCAATTTCATGTCTCGTCTCATGGCAGCTATAATATAGGGCATTACCACTCGGTGTTGTTGTGGAGCCCTTCCCGAGTCATTGAACTTCTGTATGGCAGTAATGTATGGCTTGTACTTCTTTAATACATCCGCCAGTGCGTACACTGCACCCTCTCTATAAAGAGTGCGAATATCCCAGGTGTAGATATGCAAATCATGGTCCTTAAAACGTTTGCGCGGGCCGTCAACAAGGGGAGATCCTTGTGTTTGGATGTGGTACAAACGGAATGACGAAATCAGTATATCCCATATCCTATGGTGGAGGCTATAAAACTATGCAAGTCAAAATTTCAAACGATTATCATTATAGGAATGATCCCACTAGTCCCCCCATTGTGTTGCAAGTATCTACAAACCCAAATCGGAATTCTAGAACTTTCACAAAACTCCTTAGTATTCAGTTCACAATTAAATGAACCTTAAAATAATTACGCAAGAAGTGTGAGTATATTCTACTTTATCATCTCTAATCATCTAAAAGGATGCAGCCTTCTTCATCATTCATCCTTCTCAAAGAATTTTTTCATGTCTCCCACTTCCTTAACCACTTGAGGCTCGTACAACTATTTGATAAAGTATAGAAAAAAAAACCGAATGTGCGTGTGAATAAATCTCAAGTGTGGTTTTGTCTAAAACGCATGGTTGGTGAGGGATGTGATGCTTCATTTGCGTTCCATTCATAACTTGCAACGAGCGAACGAGCGACCAAGCAAACGATTGAGTGAGTGAATGGCATGGCACGTTGGATACAAATTCATAATCTGGAGAAAAAAAAAAAAAAAATTATGTCGTGCTGTTTGCTGCTGCTCATGATCTTAGTTGGGATGTGAATGGTTTGTCATCGTATGGCAACGATGCCAATGGTCTTGCTAGTTGTGTCGGCCAGGCTCTTTAACTGACTGACTGCTCCCCGGTGTGTGGCGGCTTTGTTGATCTGAGAAAATGCTTTGAATGATGTGTGTGTGTGTGTGTGACATGTGGAAAAAAGGTATGTATCTCTACTATGGTTGGACCACATTTAGATGTTGGGCGTGCGTGAGTGCGCGCGTTCACATTCCTTCATTCCGTTCGGTTGTTCGTTTGTGGCTCCATATGAATGGATTCCTGTTGTTAGTGTTAAGTTATGTGTATAATTTGTTATGTTGACGATGTGTTTATATGAGCGTACATTTCTCAATTTCAAAAGGGTTATCATATTGGCAACAGCATAAGAGATGGGGCAAATCGTATAAAGGGTAGCTGTCACGAAGTGCTGTCAAGTTCACACTGCACATCTGTTTCATTAGAAATGACAGCTACAGAATTTGTTTGCGAGTTTATATAAAAAGAATGTTAGTGGTAAGGGCGATCAAGCCTAATGCTCCATATTTGGCCGGAAAATCACAAACGGTTATTGTTGGCGAACCCAAATAGCTCAAAGGCAGCAAAACGTTTGTGTATCACACCTTACACCAAATGCAAATGCAAAGTTGCCTCAGAGCTTTCTAATAAAGAACAGAGGCAAACTTTTCACACATATCAATGAGTGCTGTTCGATTCGGCTAATAAATCTAATATCTAATAAATAAAACTCAATTTGTGTTTGTTTGTTCCGTATAGACTCAAAAACGGCTGAACCGATTACTTTGAAATTTTCACAGATTGCGTAGGTTGGCTATATAATTTTTTGATATCAGTAGGGGGGGCGGACTCTCCCCCTTACCCCAAAATTACTACCCACAAATAAAAGTGGACCGATCGGGACAATCTGGGATTCAAATGAAAGGCATTGAATAGTGGAATACGAATATGGTAGAGTACGAATTTCATTATAAAAGTTGGGTCCAAGTACCTGGGGGCCGCCCCAGCTTCAAAACCACTTAAAATAGGCCTATTTGACGATCATGACAATGTGGGATTCAAATTAAAGGTATTCGGGAGTAGATTACGAATATGGTCAGGAAGTAAGAAGAGGCTTTATAATGTAGTTATAATGAAAGGGGGTGGACCCTTCTCCGTTACCTCAAAAATACCACTCAAAATCAAAAGTGGACCGATAAGGACAATATGGGTATCAAATGAAAAGTATGCGGGTGTAGATAACGAATTTGGCATACAACTTCATGTCGAAGTATAGGGGGTCATCCCACCGCCACAAAAACGCCCAAAATGGGCACATTAGCCAATCACGGATATATGGGACTCAATTTGTTTGTTTCGTATGGACTGAAAAACGTCAAAACCCAATTTCTCGAAATTTTCTCACATTGTGTAGGTTGGTCTGGAAGGAAACATAGGCTGTACAATTTTTCGATATCGGAAGGGGGACGGTCCCCATTCCCTCTTACGTCAAAAACACAACCCAAAATCAAAAGTCGATAGATCGGGACAATGTAGATATCAAATGAAAGGTATTGGAGAGTAGAATACGAATATGGTTGAGCATTAGTACCCATCGGGCCGCCCCAACCCCAAACAGACATATTGGACGTTCATTTCAATATGGGGCCAAATGAAAGGTATTCTGGAGAAGATTTCGACATTAGATTTTCCTAAAATATGCACTGATTGTGAACGTTTGTCTGGAAGGAAACATAGGATATATACTTTTTTATCCAATAGATTACAAATATAGTATAAACCATTAGGTCTAAGTAATGGGAAGTCGCCCAGCCCCAAATACCCCCAAATGGGGACTCAAATGAAAGGTATTTGGAAGTAGATTACGAATATCACATTAAAAGTTGCGTTCAAGTCTAGGTGGCGCTTTTCCTCCTAAAGATACGTCAAATGAGTTATTTGGCCCATTATGACCCATTATGGGACTCAAATGAAAGGTATTTGAGAGAGAAAACGAATTTGATATCCAATTTGGGAGCCAAGTGTTTAGGGGTACGCCCTTAAGCACCCCCTTTAGTGAACTTCATTTCCGTTGGGAATAAAGCATGAATTTTATATCTATTTTCAGTGCAAAGTGACGGTGGCTGCCCCCGACCCAAAACACCCTCCATAATTACGGGCCCTTTATATTTACGGGCCATGGCAATATGGGGCTCAAATTAAAGGGATTTGGAAGTGAAGCAGGAATTTGATATCTATATTTGAGTCGAAATGTTGGAGGTGCCATCCCTCCCCTAAAAAACACTTCTCATTACCCTAATTTTTAAAAACTCCAGGAACTGAGCAGGGGCAATCTTCTCACACATCAATGACTGCTTTCCGATTCAAGTTTGAACTCAATGATAAGGGACTTTTCTTATAGCCGAGTCCGAACGGCGTCCCGACACCTATTTCGGCTAAATTTTTTAAACGACCATGCATGGCATTTTACCTCGCAAATGTCGCCAAAATTAAGAGGGGATATCCACCGCTCTGTCCGATGTTCTCGCCAAGACTCGAACGCGTCATAGGCTACAATGGCACGAATTCGATATCCGCATTCAGGGGTAAAAAGATATAAGAGAGTTAAAGAAGGCGCAGCGGAGCGGGCCCGATTCGGCTAGCCTGTCTGTCGGTCAGTTGAAACTTCGCATAGATTCTTTTTTTGTCCATAGGCAGGTTATGTTCGAAGATGGCTACACTAAGGTCTTTGGGACAGTGAGTTGAGTGAGGCCACACGACATTTTCTTCAGTTTGGCCTAGATCGGTTCAGATTTGGATATATCTGCCATATAGACCGATCTCCCGATTAAAGGTCTTCGGCCCATTTAAGGCGCATTTATTGTCCAATTTCGTTGAAATTTGAGGCAGTGAGTTAGGTTAAGCCCTTCGACTTCCTTCTGCGATATGGCCCAGATCGGTCCAGATTAGGATATAGCTGCCATATAGACCGATCTCTTGATTTAAGGTCTTGCGCCCACAAAAGGCGCATTTATTGTCCGATTTTGCCAAAATTTGGAACAGTGAATTGTGTTAGTCCCTTCGACATTTTGTTGAAACTTGGTCCAAATCGGTCCAGATTTGGATAAAGCTGCCATGTAAACCGATATACCGATTTAAAGTTTTGGCCCCATAAAAGGCGCATTTATAATCCGATGTCACTGAAATGTGACACAGTGACTTATGCTAGGCTTTTCGACATCCGTGTCGTTTATGGTTTAGATCGTTTTGTTTTTAGATATTTTTTTTTTGCATATTTTTGCACCATGATTTTGATTTTGCCCGATTTCGCCGAAATTTGTGACAGTGAGTTGTGTTAGGCTCTTCGACAACTTTCTGCAATATGGTCCTGATAGGTTCAGATTTAGATATAGCTGTCATATAGACCGATCTAGGTTTTGGGCCCATAAAAGGCGCATTTATTGTCCAATTTCGCTAAAATTTGTGGCAATGAGTTGTGTTAGGCCTTCGATATCTTTATATAGCCACCACCATAGGATTGGGGTATACAAATCTAGTCATCGCGATTGTAACACCTCGAAACAATTAGACCCGATAAAATATATATATATATTTTTGATCGTCTCGACGTTCTGAGCCGATCTAGCCATGTCCGTCCGTCTGTCGAAAGCACGATAGCTGTCGAACGCGTTAAGCTAGCCGTTTAAAATATTATTCAGATACTAACTACTGCTGTAGGTCATTGAAGATTGCAAATGGGCCATATAGGTTCAGATTTAGATATAGCTCCCATATAAACAGATCTCCGGATTTGACTTCTTGAGCCCCTGAAAGCCACAATTTTTGTCCGATTTGGCTGTAATTGAGCATGTAGTTGTTTGTTACGACTTTCAACAACTGTGCCAAGTACGGTTCAAATCGGTCTAAAACCTGATACAGCTCCCATATAAACCGGTCTCCGATTTGACTTCTTGAGCCCCTGAAAGCCGCAATTTTTGTCCGATTTGGCTGAAATTTAGCATGTAGTGTGGAAATACCTCAACATTGACTGTGTTAAGCTTCGTGTCTATCCGCTCAAAAGTTCCAGAATAATTTTCAAGATTTTTCGATTTGGCAACACTGTGCAACGTGCTATAGCAAACATAGTTACATTCAATCCTTTTTTATAATCCATTTTCAACCTAAATAATATTATTATCCTTTTGTGTATTTTTTTTTGTTTGCCAGTGTTCATGTGTGATATGTTTATGTTGTGGCATTAAATAAAGGAGAAAAAGTTGTCTACGTGTCATTTTATTTATTTTATTAAAAAACTACAACAAGAGGACACATGTAAGAGTGAAATATTTATTATAATCCTCCCTCAAAAGTCAGCATAGCTACCCATTCTTACCATATGAACATAAAAGGTGTGCGGGTGCTTACAAAAAAATGCAGAGTTTTCCCAAGACACAGTTGATGCTGATATGTTGACAATATAAAAATTTTCAGCTGATTTTTGAAAATGGAATTCCAATAAACCAGAATACCCTTGCGAGTTTAAAGAACTTTCCATATTTAAAGACCTTGACTTTAAACATAGATGATGAAGAACTATTTATGGTGGAAAAGAAATTTCTTAAAACCACTTAAGAGGGAAATGAACTTAATTAATTATTAAACTGATTTCTCAAATAGGCCTCTTTGGAGGAATAAGTTTGAAATTTTAGAGAGAAAAGAAAAGTTTATTTAGACATTAAAGAATGCTTAAATTGAATTTTATGATAGACATATAAAATTATATAAAAACCAGTAAGGAATGGCTAAAGTCGGGCGGTGCCGACTGTATAATGCCCCACACCTACTCTACAAGTACAATGTGGGAGCTATATCCAATTCTGAACCATTTTTGATGGACCTCGGCGGATGTTTTCAAATGGGTTATTAAACAATCCGCATCAAATTTTGAGCAAATAAGTTCAAACTGTAATAAATACGACGGACAAATGACCAGATTATTGCACATTAGCCAAAACCTGGCGAACATATATATGGGAACTACATTTAAATCTGAATCGATTTTGACCAAACTTCTTAAATATTGTGGCAGTCGTCGGGAAAAACGCTGTCCAAATTTTGCCAAGGTTTGTCAATAAATGCGCTAGCAGTGATAATAGAAGTGAAGATCGGGCGATATACATATATGGCACCTATATCTAAATCTGAACCGATTTCTCTGAAATTCAACAGTAATGTCGGGAGTTATAAAAAAATCCTTCCTGCCAAATTTCGAGAGAATCGGTTAACAAATGACCATTTTATTGCTGTATTACTGCAAATCGGACGAACATATATATGGAAGCTGTATCTAAAACTGAACCGATTTCGACCAAATTTTAAAGATAATGTGGAAGTTGTCGAGGAAAGCGGTGTACAAAATTTTGCCACGATTGGTCAATAAATGCGCTTGCAGTGGCTCTAGGAGTGAAAATCGGGCGATTTACATATATGGCAGCTATATGTAAATCTGAACTGATTTCTATGAAATGTAATGTCGAGCGTCATAAGAAAATCCTTCCTGCCAAATTTCGAAAGAATCGGTTAACAAATGACCATTTTATTGCTGCATTACTGCAAATCGGACAAACATATATATGAGAGCTATATTCAAATCTGAACCGATTTCGACCAAACTTTATTGATATTGTGGAAGTCATCGAAGAAAGCGTTGTACAAAGTTTAGAGAAGATTGGTCAATAAATGCGCTTGCAGTGGGTCTAGGAGTGAAAATCGGACGAACATATATATGGGACCTATATCTAAATCTGAACCGATTTCTATAAAATTCACCAGTAATATTGAGAGTCAAAAGAAAATCCTTCCTGCCAAATTTCAAGAGAATCTGTTAACAAATGACCATTTTATTGCTGTATTACTGCAAATCGGACGAACATATATGTGGGAGCTATGTCCAAATGTGAACCGATTTTTTCCAATTTCAATAAGCTTCGTCTCTCGGCTGAAAATCATTCCCATACTAAATTTGAGGACTTTGCTTTTAGTTTTTTTTTTTATTTTATTCAAATTTTTTTATTTTAGTCAAATCGCATAAGAATTAAGCCCTCTAGAGGCTCAAAAAGTCACGACCGAAGATCGGTTTATATGGCAGCTCGGTTTTTGTGCTCAGAAATACGTTCTCCAGGGATTTAATGGCCGCCTGGCTGTCTGAGAAGATATTTATGCCAGACTGGTTCTCATTTCTTGAGTGGAAGTCCCGATGACTGCTAGTGTCAGCATGTTTTCAGATTAGACAGTGACCTGTCTTGACGGACACAATGACTGAGACGTCTGTTCTAGCCAATGACAGCAAAGCAGTAGACCTCTTCAAGGGTAAATTAGGCCACATAGTTTTGGAATGCTCACAGCCCCTCTTTGTGACCATATATTATTCGTTGCTCTTCAGGCCTGGTCCTGAAAACTTTTCCTGGAATGTGTAGGGTAGTTCCTAGTCTCGCCAGCTCGTCCGCTTTACAATTCCCTGGGATTTCTCTGTGCCCCGGCACCCCGAATAGGTGAAATTTGAACTGTTCAGCCATCTCGTTGAGAAATCTGCGACAGTCATTGCTGGCAACCTTCAGACAGTGACCTGTCATGACGCACACAATGACTGAGACATCTGTTCTAGCCAATGACAGCAAAGCGGTAGACCTCTTCAAGTCGAGTGCTCACAGCTCCTTCTCTGTGACCTTTCATTCGTTGTCCTTCGGGCCCGGTTCTGAAAACTTAGCTTCCATGTCGCTAGAGGCATACCCACAGATTCCAGTATCCCTGGATTGTGTAGGGTAGTTCCTAGTCTCGCAAGCTCGTCTGCTTTACAATTCCATGGGATATCTCTGTGGCCCGGCACCCAGAACAGGTTGATTTTGAACTGTTCAGCCATCTCGTTGAGAGATCTACGGCAGTCGAGGGTGTTTTTTTTTTGTTCAAAAGTACGTTCTCTAGGGATTTAATGGTTGTCTGAGAAGATATTTATGCCAATCGTCGTAATGACATTCTATCTTAGCCATTCTACCACTGCCTTAATTGCAAGGGTAACTTTTTCGATATGACCAGTTCTACATCTTTAGAGTACACCCCAAAGCCCACCTGGTCGTTTAGTTTGGATTTATCCGCATAGAAGTCCATGTGACTTCTGTTACCAGGGATATCGTAGTTCCAATCGATTCTATCAGGAATAGTGGTACAGTACTTTTTATCAAACAGCAGCTCAGGTAGGGTGTAATCCACACTGCCTGCAACATCGGGCATTGTATTAAGGATAACACAGTGTCCGTAGCCGCCACATGATCAATGAGAATGCTCCATTAACCTCATGGCAGTGGTCGCAGCAATGTCCAGAGGCATAAGATGTAGCATTAAATTCAGTGCAGTGGTGTCGTCCTCAGTGCCGCTGTGATGCACAAAACATCCTTTGGATCCGGTTAAGTATTGAGCAATAGGTGGACTTTTGAAGCGCCGTCCACCAGACCGCATTTAAGTTAGCGCATCAGATGGTTCAGTCCTCAGTGCGGCTGTGATGCACAAAACATCCTTTGGATCCGCTTAAGTATTGAGCAATAGGAGGATTTTTGAAGCGCCGTCCACCAGACCACAACACCATACAGCATCATAGGTCTGACAACTGCAGTATATACCCAATGCATGATACGCGGTCTAAACCCCCAACTTTTGCCAATGGCTCTCTTGCAGAAATTGGCTTAGGAAATTTCGGCGAAAAAAAATTTTAAATGATTTTGTTTAGTCAATCAAATGTAGGTTAGTTTAGGTTGGGTTGGAGGGCACTACCAATCTCGGTTACTAGCCGCTGCACTCGGAGACCATAAAATTCTTTTAAATATGGTGTTTGGGCAAATTGTTCCTTCAAATCCATAAAAAAACCTTACCAACTGTACATATTCATTTCATCTCTGGACCATACTCTTTATAGTGCGATATTAGATTTCGACGTAAATGAGCACACAATTTTTCCTCTACAATTGTGAATGAAGAAAAAAACCCAGCTAGATATAATCTTTCTTTAAACAAACATTATTCATTTTCCTGGGGATTTTCTTACCACGCAGCGGCAAAATGCAATAAATTTCTATTCAGTTTTGGTTTACATACATATTTTCTTTCTATTTCTTTTTCCTTTGCGGACAAGCAAGAGCTGGAATATGGTTTTCCTGCAATTTGCAAAAAAATGAAGGACAAATAAAAACAAACGCCGTCGAAGTTTAATCATATTTCATGCAGCTCTAACAAATGTGTGAAAATTGTTTTTTTTTTTTGTCTTAGCATGGCGTGGCTTGTGGCGATTTTTTTTTGCCTTAAGGAAAACTTTAATAAAATTTTGTTTGTTTAACTATGCCAACCAGCGAGAGTTAGAAAAAACCTTAGTAGCCCACAAAAACAACACTCATAACTTGTGCTCATAATGTAAAATAAACAAAAAGTGAAAAATGCAAAGCAATATTGGCTGGAAAAATGGAGTTTGGTTCCAAGGAAATATTCATCTATTCATTCATTCATCGAATCATCAATCCAGTCTGCCAGTCTCACAGTCAAACAGTCAGCTAACTGTCCATCCGGTGTTTGCCACTCTCAGTCGAGCTTAATTCTATTTCGCCATTACCGCCAACAACAGCACAACCAGAATTGTTGCTGCAGGACTGAGACTACACGGAAAAATAAAATTACAAAAAACAAGTATAAAGGCGTTAAGTTCGACCGGGCCGAACTTTGGATACCCACCAGAGATCGGTCTATATGGCAGGTATATCTAAATCTGGACCGATCTGAGTGATATTGAAGAACGATGTCGAAGGGCCTAACAACTCACTGTCCCAAATTGCGGCGACATCGGACAATAAATGCACTTTTTATGGCCCCAAAACCTAAAACCGAGAGATCGGTCTATATGGCAGCTATATCCAAATTTGATCCGATTAAGGCCAAATTGAAGAAAGGTGTCGAAGGGCCTAAAACTAAAACTAAAACTCACTGTCCCAAATTTCAGCAAAATCGGATAATAAATGTGGCGTTTATGGGCCTAAGACCCAAAATCGGAGGATCGGTCTATATGGCAGCTATATCCAAATCTGGACCGATCTGGACCAAATTGACGAAGGATATCGAAGGGCTTAACACAACTCACTGTCCCAAGTTTCAGCAAAATGGGATTATAAATGTGGCTTTTATGGGCTTAAGACCCTAAATCGGAGGATCGGTCTATATGGCAGCTATATCCAAATCTGGACCAATCTGAGCCAAATTGACGAAGGATGAAAAAGGCCCTAACACAACTCACTGTTCCAAGTTTCAGCAAAATCGGATTATAAATGTGGCTTTTATGGGCTTAAGACCCTAAATCGGAGGATCGGTCTATATGGCAGCTATAACCAAATCTGTGCCGATCGGGGTCAAATTAACAAGGGATGTCGAAGGGCTTAACACAACTCACTGTCCCAAATTTCATCAAAATCGGATAATAAATGTGGCTTTTATTGGCCTAAGACCCTTAATCGGCGGATCGGTCTATATGGGGGCTATATCAAGATATAGTCCGATATAGGCCATCTTCGAACTTAACCTGCTTATGGACAAAAAAAGAATCTGTGCAAAGTTTCAGCTCAATATCTTTATTTTTGAAGACTGTAGCGTGATTTCAACAGACAGACGGACGGACATGTCTATATCGTCTTAGATTTTTGCACTGATCAAGAATATATATACTTTATAGGGTCGGAAATGGATATTACAATGTGTTGCAAACGGAATGACAAAATGAATATACCCCCATCCTTCGGTGGTGGGTATAAAAATCCCCATTTAAAATTAAAATGAAATTTAATAAAAAAATTAATAAACGAAAAGCTATGAAAATATCCGATCATGGATAAATTCGGCAGAGCCCGTCCGGAATTTGAACCTGGGCACACGGAGCAATAGCGAGAGCTGTTGGCTAGCGTTCGAAGCCATCAATACAACTTTCAACAGATGTACAGAATCATATGTATACAATGGGAGTAGTGTAAATGTGTAGACAAAAAATCTGTAATTTTACAAAAACAGATGCATTGTGAAAAGTACAGCTAATAGACAGGGTTGTCGAGCGTGGTTAATGTGGTATTTATATCATAGAGGCATTTTCACAATAAATTCGGTATAAGTACAACATACCAAGGTACGGCCCTTGAAGCCGTCACACCTAATGTGACTGATGAGTAAATCTTAACCAAATTACGAAACGCGTCCCATAGTGGTTGGGGGGTGTAGCGATATCTGACTTTCCTTTTCCTTTCGCAAAGAAAATCTCCGATAATTGAGCTCGTCTCGAAAGAGAAACAAAGAAAAAGTGTGTTAAGTATGTCTGGGTCGTATCTTTCATCAAGTTTTTCGCACAGGTTTTCTTTACAGGCTAAAACAAAATAAGGACATAACCTGAACTCCCCATGGATTTTTTTTAATGGAGTCTGGTTAATATCGGAGATATATCGTGTTATGATATATATGACTTAAAAGTCATATCAGAATTTATTCTGCAAAAGATGGCGCCGTTTATATCTAAACATGAAACCCTCAATATGACTTCTTGGCCGCCTATATACACTAAAACCCTATAGGGATTTCTTGTTGAGATCTCTTATTATGCTTTTCTGGTTTCTGCCCAAAAAAAATTTACCAATGTGATCTATAGTGGAGGGTATGGACGATTCAGCTCAGGCGTACATAATACGTATTTCGATTTGGGCGAGAACCCCGAAAAAATCCTATTTTTCGTGTACGTTCTTATTATTCATTGAAGTTCTATTATAGGGATACCAAAATAAAACCTTTGTTACATCCCTAACTCCTTGGAAGATCAGTACTCAACGGATCTGATAAAAATGTTTAGGACCCAATTTTTCGGGGGAAAGCCCTTCGCCCAATAAAATCTTACAAGGGGACATATGAGTCGCTCCCAACAAATGCCTAGGGCCTACTCCAGAAAAATCTGCCAAACCCGACATAGACTAGGACCCTATGACACTTAAATGAAATGCCTTTGGCACTAGAGTACGAATCTGATATCCAAACTTGGACCGCAGGACCGCTCCAAAAACTAACGGTGTAAATCGAAAGGTCTTTGGAAACTGATTACGTGTCTGATATCAAAGTTTGGAGATACATATCTGAAATCTAACACAAAAATACCCATCAGTAGTATAGAGTATTACAGTAGTACCACGGTAGTATTAAAGTAGTTGTTGTTGTTATCCGCTTGAAATTTTGCACAAATACTTCTTCTTTGTGCAGGTTGGTTGGGATTGTAAATGGGCTATATCGGCCCTTGTTTTGTTATAGCTGCCATATAAACCCATCTTTGATCTTGACTTTTTGAGCCACTAGAGGGCGCAATTCTTATCCGATTTGGCTGAAATTTTCCAAAATGTGTTTTGTTATGGTTTTCAACAACTGAGCTGAGTGTGGTTAAAATCGGTCCATAACCTGATATAGCTGCCATATAAACATATCTGGGGTCTTGACTTCTTGAGCCACTAGAGGGCGCAATTATTATCCGATTTGGCTGAATTTTTGCACATAGTGTTTTTTGTTCATGACTTCCAACAACTGTGCCAAATATGGTTCAAATGGATCCATAACCTCATATAGCTGTCATATAAACCTATCTGGGGTCTTGACATCTTGAGCCACTAGAGGGTGCAATTATTATTCGATTTGGTTGAAATTTTACACGATGTGTTTTGTTATGGTTTTCAACAACTGTGCTAAGTTTGGTTAAAATCGGTTCATATCTTGATAAAGCTGTCATTTAAACCTATCTGGGGTCTTGACTTCTATAGCCACTAGAGGGCGCAATTATTATCCGATTTGGCGGAAATTTTACACGATGTGTTTTGTTATGGTTTTCAACAACTGTGCTAAGTGTGGCTAAAATCGGTTCATAACCTGATATAGCTGCCATTTAAATCTATCTGGGGTCTTGACTTTTTGAGCCACTAGAGGGCGCAATTATTATTCGATTTGGCAGAATTTTTGCACATAGTGTTTTTTGTTTACTTCCAACAACTTTGCCAAGTATGGTTCAAATTGATCCATAACCTGATATAGCCGTCATATAAACCTATATGGAGCCTGGACTTCTTGAGCCTCTATAGGGCGCATTTATTATTCGATTTGGTTGAAATTTTAAACAACGGCTTCTTCTATGGCTTTCAACATACCTGTCAAATATGGTTTGAATCGGTCTATAGGCAGTTACAGCTCCCATATGAACCGATCTCCCTATTTTACTTCTTAAGCCCCAAAAGGATTCAATTCTTACTCAAATTAGGTGAAATTTTATTAAAATCACTCTGGTCCCCAAATCTAGATCTTGAAATTTTACCGCTTTAATTGAAGCGTTCCGAAATACATCTGTAGCCAGATTTCATGGTTTCGACGGGCATCTTAATAAATGATTGTTGTTATGGAGACTATTATTACAATATTTACAGTAGTATAACAGTTGTATAACGGTTGACTCTTAGCGAAAACTTGTTGAACATTAAAAATGATTTTAATAAAGTGGCTTTATATTCATTTTTTACATGATGCTCATCTCAGTCATGGAAATGTGAAAATGTCATCTGAGAAAACATCATGCTATTAGAAAGAGTTAAAGAAATTTGCATCAGCAGTACTCAGGACTATTCTGCATACCATAATATTGTTGTATAACAGTATAACACTATGCGAAAGGTTTATAACCTTGCTAAAATGACTATGACTAAGTAACTCTGATCCACTCCCTTCTTGATGCTTATCTAACGAACAGGGGCAAACTTCTAACATATCAATGAGTGATGACCTATTCAAGTTTAATATCAATGATAAGGGACCTCCTTTTTATGGACGAGTCCGGATGGTGTGCCGTAGTGCGACACCTTTTTGTGAAAAAATTTTTACAAACTGTAATAACTTCCAAAGCTTATCTAATGCATGAAAATACTGTTTTTTACCATGTACAAATGTCCCATCCACAGACATACCACCACCATTCATATTCAGTTTTCTCTGATTTCAATCGCTTGCAGTTATAGACATTTACAAATGTTTCTTTGCAATTTGCTATTGTTGACAGTTGGCCATTAGTTATTTGTTTATGTTCCACCATGGACTTGGAATGAATCCGCAGACTGCCACATTACGATGTGAAGCTTGGCTAAAGGCTTCCATGGTGGATGGTTGTTTGAAACTATGGTTGGTTAATGCTTCCACTGCCGCCGTTTTAGCTTTGTTGTGTTTTTTTGTTTTCAAATATTACAGTTTGCTCTTGGTTTTGAAGGCGGTGATTTTTACTTGGAGTGTTTTTTTTTTGAACGTCTGGAAGTATTTTGCATTTCCTTGATTGGTTATTTAAGAGAAGATTGAATGGCATTTCTTAATGATTTTTGTTGAAAAAAAAAAACAAAAAAACAAAAGTTATTGAAACTTTGCTCAATGAAATTTATGGCAATGTCATATTAAAAAACCCCTAGAAGGCCAAAGAAATTCGATGAAATTGAAAATATGTTTTATTAGTGCAACTATAAGAAAAATTGCCTCGAATTGAGATAATAAATCTTTGTTGTTTTTTTCATTAAAACTTTGGAGAATATGAAAGTTTAGGCAGTTGTTGGGTAAATCCATTAGACTTCAATTCATTAAGTTAGTAAATTGAATCTTTGGAACATATAAAGTGTTAGAGATGTAACTGTTTGCCCAATTCAAAACTAGGAGAATGGACTTCGTCGATTAGTTCTATTACAAAATTCATAAAAATTGGCAATATTGCTAAAATGGTTAGTCCTCATGTCTTGCTTTCCAGGGGTAAGATGAATAAAGTATTCAATTTGACAGAGATTTGTTAGAGTCTTTGGATAACTGTATTGAAGTCAATTTGCACGAGATATAACCCAGCAAACATAGTAGGCGATTTTTTACTCAATTTTTGATGAAATGATTTTTAGAGTTTATTCATATTCTCACATTAACAAAGCTGTACAAATGTTGCTCATTTCATAGATGCCGTTGTTTTGACAGATATTTGAATGGCCAACTCGTTGCTATCTTCCCAGTTTCCTTAATTAACCGCTTCTTATCCAACCAACAACACCTCTGAAAAGTGAAACTTACACACCAAGATCTCCCCCCCTTCCAGCCGAAAAGAAAAAAATCCTCATGATGGCATGTTGACCAACCGACTGTCAATTTGTATTGCTATTGCCTCCAGGCCTCATTATCAATGAATTTTATGCATTAGATTTATTTTTTCAAATGTCGTCCCGCTAATCTATCGGCTACAAAAGTTGTCTAAAAAATTACAAAATGATTAGCTGAAGTGTCTAACAGATAACACCAGACGAGAGAGACAAGGAGACATACCAACTAGCAGACGGACAGACAGATAGACAGTCGCACATTTTGTTTACATGCCTAAAAGGAGGTTATGGTCTGGTTATGTTTTCCCCCCATAAGCTGCTTGTTGTCCACATTGACACTTGAAGTCCTAATCGAGAAACGAAAAACATACGGAAACTAAAAACAAAGATGCGGAAAAATATACCATTAAAATAAAAAAAAAACAAACTTAAAAAAAAAACAACTCTACGAAAAAGCCATAAATTCAAATTGGTATCCAAAGATTCGATAAAATGGGGAGATGGGGAAAAAAGAGTACAACAAACACAGAAAATGTTGTATTTTGGCACCCATGGCCTAGCCTTACATGAGACACGCAATCGCGTGACATATTTTTACTCCCAAAAAAATAAAAGCAAGTAATTTTTAGACAGCCAAAGCGTAGCCAGTGTTACCATTTGTATTGGTGATTCTTTGGAAATTACATTTCCAAAAAATCACCAATCCGCCCCATGGATATACACCTGGGCGCTCTACTAACTAAAAAGAAACCTTGAAGAAGAAAATTCTAAGTTAGGAATTCCGTGCTACTTACAAACCTACAGACCCATAAGCATGCCCTTAATTGTTTTCCATACCACTTCCCTTCGTTGGTTTATATCTGGTATTGCGTCTCCACCTAAGTACCGGTGTCTTTTAGCCCCGAAAGCCGGGCAATGACAAATAAAATGCTCCAACGTCTCATCATCTTCCTTGCATGCCCTGCACTTGCTATCACTTGCCGCACCGATTTTATAAAAGTGGTAGTCCTTTGTGTCCCGTTATGATACTGATAGCTATACTGACCTCCTACTTGCTTCCTTTCGGTAATAGCTTTGTCTTTTAACGATCTGGATCCCCCCATAGGATTTTCGCCGTCCTACCGACCGTTTCGCTGTTCCACAATGTTGCATGGGCGTTAGTCGCCCACGCCCTTAACTCGGACTGCTTCGACCCGAAAGACTTCGGGTTAATTAAGTCTATTGACGGCAGTCCTCTGGCCTTCACCGCCAAATTGTCTGCCCTTTTATTCCTACTTCATCCGTTATGGCCCGGCAGCCAAACCATGCGGATTGTTCTATCCTCCCGTTATGATACCAAAAGCTATACTGACCTACTTCTTACTTCCTTTCAGTAATAGCCTCGTCCTATCACGTTCAGGTTCACCCCATAGGATTTTCGCAGTCCTACCGACCATTTCGCTGTTCCACGGTGTTCGTCGCGCACGCCCTTAACTCGGACTGCGTCGACGCGAAAGACTTCGGGTTAACCAAGTCTATTGACGGCAGTCCTCTGGCCTTCACCGCCAAATTGTCTGCCCTTTTATTCCCACTTACTGCGTTATGGTCCGGCAGCCAAACCATGGGGATTGTTTCATCCTCAGAGAAGGCGTTATTCTCCTTCTTACACTGAAAGACTGTTCGCGACCTACCGTTCTGGTGGTTATTGCCCTTCTGGCAATTTTGATGTCCATAAAGATATTAACACTTGACGTCCTCGCGTTCGCACCACACCACTTCACGCATTCTGCGATCGCCCGGATCTCCCCCTGCAGGACCGTATTATGGTCAGCCAGTCTAAGACAGATCTCAATCCTTGGATTCTCAATGTAGACCTCCATTCTGTTCTCTAGCTTTGAACCATCCGTGTAATATGATATTCCTGATGACAATACTAGAGTTCCATCAGTCTTAGACTGTGCCGCTGGCATCAGTGCCTCCCATTCCACCTCAAGTAACCCTCTCGACCCCCCTTCCTTCAAGGTTTCCTATCGTCGCCTCAATTATACTGCGATGGTATGAACTGCTGCCATCTTTAATCCATGCTCCCATCGCCTTAAGTCTCAAAGCCGCAGTGGCTGCTTCACACTTAACCTGTGTGTCAATGGGTCGGATATCTAGAGTAGTCTCCAGTGGCCTGGTGGGTAAGAATTCATTCCTCCTTCTCCTACCTGTGGAAAACCTGCAATTTCTGCACGACCAAATCTTGGAATTCCTGGTTTAAGACTTCCATCGTGCGTTCCGTCACTATGAAGACCGTTGCTTTGCCCACATCTTTGATGAAGACCGTTGCCTTTGTGAGCTGCGGGGTGTCCATCTTTCTCACAAGGTTGAGCTTTGTGAAGGCGGCTCCTTATTTTTCTCACCGACCATCTTCCTCCTTTTGGAAGTCACAGTCCTCCATGAAGACCCAGGGGCCGTACGCGCTTCCTTCGTTCTCGTTCCCACATTGTCTCCCTCCGCAGCACACCATCTGGTGTCTCCATTGAGGGGGGGACTGGCTTGGTCTCCCCAGAGTTCTTGAAAGCGGGAAGCTCTATTTCTTCTTCAGCGTCTTGGCATTGTTATGCTCTTCGCGAGATCTGATTCTCTTTCCAGCTTTCATAGAAGTGCCTGGAATGTCAGTTCTATCCCTTCCAGAATCCTGCGCTTTCGCCCGATTGCTCTGACAGCTCACACTCCTCTGTCTTCTACGTTGAGTACCGCATCTCGGTCTACATGCACTTTGATTACAAGAATACATGGACTCACAGATGGACAGACTGGCATGACTAAATCGAATCAGAAAGTAACTGAGTCGATCGGTATACTTATCAATGGGACTAGCTCTTCTCCTTCTTAGCATTGCAAAAAAATGCACATACCACACACCAGCACTGTGGTACAGGGTATTATAACCCGGTACCACAGTGGTGGTGTAGGGTATAAAAAAATATTCTACGGTGGTTATCCCCTACCCGCATTAGTAGGGGATAACCACCGTAGAACATTTTTGTTATGCTATGTAAAAACTTTTCCCCCATAGAGGTGTCGCACTACGGCACGCCATTCGGACTCGTCTATAAAATGAAGGCCACTAATCATTGATCTTAAACTTGAATCGGACAGCACTCATTGATATGTGAGAAGTTTGACCCTGTTCCTTAATGGAATATTCGTGGGCAAAAATTCCATTTGCAATAGCCCCCTCTAGAGGTTCAAGAAGCCAAATCTACAGGTCGGTTTATATGGAAGATATATCAGACTTAAGACCGATTCAGGCCGTACTTGGCACATAAGTTGAAGGTGATAGAAGAAGTCATTGTGCAAAATGTCAGCCAAATGAGATAATAATTGCTCATGAAGACAAATCGGAAGATCGGTATATATGGCAGCTATATCAAAATATGGAATACATAGAATGGAATTTTGATTTGACTTCTTCAGCCCTTAGAGGCCTCAATTTTCATCTTATTTGGTTGCAATTTGGAACAAAGGCTTGAGTTATGACTTTCAACATCCATGACAAGCATGATCGCAATCGGTTCAGAAACGGATATAGCCCCTGTATAAACCAATTTGATTGGATTTGGATTTGACTTCTTTTTTTTCAGCCAACACGCAGGGGATGTCCCCTATGAATGCAGTGCATTGCGTTGGTGGGAGGAAACTAGGAATTGGAAGGGGGGTGAAAGGAGGTAGTGCTTATTGACATTTGTCTTAAATCTTTGGATGTCAAAGTGGGTGGGAAAAACATTAGCCGGAAGTCGGTTCCACATACAAACGGTTTGAGCGAAATAAGAATTCTCTCTTTAAAGCATTGTGAGGCCAATCAATTACAAACGGGTGTGAGTTCCTGGTATGTCTAGTATCCCGGACATACATTCTTACATCAGGAATAAGAAGATGAACATCAGACGAACACACCCAGCATGAAAGTACCAATAGAACAGCGCCAAACAACCCACATTGCAACGATGATGAAGGGAGGCAAAAGAGTTGGATACACCCACTGTCCCCAATCAACGCCATCGCTCTCCTCTGTACACGGTCCAGTAGCTCCGGGGATGATTTTGAAGCTCCAGCCCATACGTGTGGGTTGTACTCCATTTTCGGCCTTATGAAAGTGGTGTAGATGTCAAGAAGATCAGACGGAGTGAAGTAATTCCTTCACAGTTGAAGGAAGCCTAAACACTTGTATGCTTCTTTCGACACTTCGAATACATGTTTAGCCCAACGGACTTCACTTTGTGCCATGTCAGAACATCAAGGGCTTCTGATTGCCCAACATCTACACCTTTGATAGACAAAGATGATCGCAAAGGGTCAGTGAATCGTTTGTGTGACAACAAGCAGCACTGAGTCTTCCGTGGATTAAAATCTACTCGATTCATTCGACCCCACTCAAAAATGGCCAGCAAATCCTGGCAGAGTATCGTCCATAACCCTCCTCTTGTTCTCAATCTCTCGAAGACGTGGCCTATGGTCGAATGAGTACGAATGACAGAGATTACTGTCATCCATCGATCTCCTCTGTACACGGCCCAGTAGCTCCAGGGATGATTTTGAAGCTCCAGCACATCGTGTGAGTAGATCGGATTCGATGTCTGACCCAACAGATCGTTGATGAAAATTAGAAAAAGAGAAGGAGAAAGAACAGAGCCCTGGGGTACACCTGCGGCCAATTTGAGGTCATTGAATGAGAACCCATCTATAACGACTCGAATAGTGCAATCTCTGAGAAAGCTCGAAAAAAATCGAACGTAGCCATTACCGACACCAAATGCGACAAGCTTTGATAGTAGTGTACCGTGCCATACCCTATCAAATTCCTTGGAGATATCCAGAACCACAACCTTACTCTCACCAAACTGGTGGAATGAGCGACTCCAACGTTCCGACAGAAGTGCCATGAGGTCACCCGTAGAGCGATTTCTGCGGAAGCCATACTGTTAGTCGCTAAGAAGGCCATTAGACAATACCTCACACGATGGTGATTAACCATGCTCTCCATTACCTTGGAGAGAGCGGAGCATATCACAATTGGCCGATAATTCGCTGGGTTGTTTGCCCTACATCCAACTCGCCGGGAAGACTCCCCCACGACACCAAATGCGACAAGCTTTGATAGTAGTGCACCGTGCCAGACTCTATGCCCTGGAGATATCCAGAGCCACAACCTTACTCTCACTGGTGGATTGAGCGACTCCAACGTTCCGACAGAAGTGCCATGAGGTCACCCGTAGAGCGATTTCTACGGAGCCCATACTGTTGGTCGCTAAGAAGGCCATAAGACTCTAAATACCTTACAAGATGGTGATTAACAATGCTCTCCATGACCTTGGAGAGAGCGGAGCATATCGCAATTGGCCGATAATTCGCAGGGTTGTTTGCCCTACATCCAACTCGTCGTGAAGACTCCCGCACGGTAGGCAAGGTTGAAAAAGTTGCGTAATGGACGAGCGAGCGTCAAAGAACACTAGCGTAAGACAAGTGTTTATATGGCATTCGGGCCCGGGGATTTATTTACGTCTAGATTTTCACCAACCCTTTTAACTCCACGAGTTCGAAAAATTATTTGGGGCATGATGCTAGGATACATTTTCGATTGAGAGGAGTGGTTGATTGCTATACGGCAGGAAAGAGTTCCCTGCAAATACATCAGCCAACAGGTTAGCCTTATTAACCGGGTCAGTGAACGTTTGATCGTCCTTAACAAGAGTTGGAATAGACGAAGAACTACCCTTTACTCTTTTCACGAACGACCTTGTGTAGAAGCAAGAACCTTAGTAAGCAGACGCTGTTCGTAAAGAAATATTTCGCTCCTAAGCACATTGGCACACGAAGATCTTGCCTGCTTGCGCAGCAGTTCAGTATAAGGGTACATCTTTAGCGGCATCCATGGTGGTGGGTAACCAAAATTTGGTCCGTCCTAAATTAGCACGCTTTTACGTGCTAATTTAGGTGGGTAACCAAAATTTGGTTGGGGTCGAAATTAGCACGCTTTTACATGTTTTTACTAATTTCTTAAAACATTTTCCAGGTAAATAAATTTTGAAAAATTATGAACATAATAAAAATCCTCAATGGCAACACTGGCAACATCACTTTAACCATTTGCACCGTTCGATCATTTCTTTTTTCCTTTTGTCATAAGAAAAGTGGAAATATTTATTTCCATTTTATGGCCTTCATTACTGTAAACTGAAGGCGAGAAATGAGCGTAAAAACTAAAAGCGTGTTAAGATTAATTAAAACCCCACAAAATCGAGCAACCAATAATGGGAAACAAAAAAAAATAAATACGCAGCGGTAAGAAATGATGAAGGCATGCATTGCTGGCCGCAGAGTGATTATCACCAATATGCGTGTACTGTCCATAAAGATTGTAAGGAAAAATATTCCAAAGGGGGATTGAGGGAAACACCTTTCTCTCCATATAGTAAGCCCCTTACAATCCCATTACGGGCCATAAGGTTGTATGACCTACGCATGCATTGTTCGAGTATGTGATGGCAAGAAAATAAACCCTGCTTTAGCCATGAAGAAATTGAAAGTTTATTACCATAGAAAATTTTACACACCCAATTTCAATAAGAGGAAATCAATACAAATTCATGATATTCCTGGCTGTTGGAACACCTTTCTTTTTTTGTGGTGCGGGGAGGTAGCATATCTTTTGGCTATTTTATTTTAAGGCAGTCATATTTTGGGTGTGCGAGTTTTATGTTTTCCTCCCTGTCTGCTAGACTAGGAAACTAATTAAGAAATTTTCCTCTATTTTCCCTCCCTATATATTTTCGTTGTTGGCTTTACATTTCATCTACACCTTAAAATTGTACGAATGTAATCAAAAGCCCCCAGAGCTAGTCTCTGTTGCGGCGTCATGTCTAAATGAATTTTGTTGACAGGGAACTGACACTTTGTAGACTGACATGGTGGCGCGTGCCTATGTTAAGGGCAAAATTAAAAAAAAAAAAACGAACGATAAACAAAATGCATTCAGCTATCCTAAAAGTGTGGTATATTGGGTTGCCCAAAAACGTAATTGCGGATTTTTTAAAAGAAAGTAAATGCATTTTTAATAAAGCTTAGAATGAACTTTAATCAAATATACTTTTTTACACTTTTCTTCTAAAGCAAGCTAAAAGTAACAGCTGATAACTGACAGAAGAAAGAATGCAATTACAGAGTCACAAGCTGTGAAAAAATTTGTCAATGCCGACTATATGAAAAATCCGCAATTACTTTTTGGGCAGCCCAATATGAATGTTGAATAATATTTTGATGGTTGCATAAAGAAATTTATAGAGAACAATGTTCATTATAGTGACTCTGAAAGCCCTATTTGAACTTGGCACCCTTTAGGTGACTTAAAGGGATAGGGGTGTAATTAACTAACTATTGTACGCTTGTCTATAAACGCCTCCGGCGTTGACCAAAAACGCTTAAAATCATCTTGTAATCGTTGTAGATCTTTGCCTTGAGTATTTTGAACCCCTTTTTGTAACTTTCTTATTTGACAATTTTTATAGAGATTGCCAAAATCTCGATATTATGAAGAAAAATTTTTTTGGCATTGTGTGTAATGCTTAATCTGTCATCCTTTATGCTGGAGACTCTTAAGAGGTTAATAAAAACATATCTTAGGGCAAAGATCCCAGGAGATCGCCTGTCGCGGTAGCAGCATGCACATAGAAAAGGCAAATCCACTGAAACAGCCCTTAGCGACCTAGTCGGCTATATAGAGAGTTCTCTCACTGTCAAGGAATGTACAATGATAGTGGAACCTGTCTCCTTGGGTGGAGAGAATGTTCCATTTACAGAAAGCGCAAAATACCTGGGTGTTTGACTGGACAGGAAATTGAACTTTAAATCCAACTTTTTGAAAAGGGCAAGAAAGGCAACTCTTCTCCTATACACCTGCAACAGAGCCATTGACAAAAGTTGGGGGTTAAGACCGCGCGTCATGCATTGGGTATATACTGCAGTTGACAGACCTATAATGCTATATGGTGTTGTGGTCTGGTGGACGGCGCTTCAAAAGTCCACCTACTGCTCAATGCGGATTCAAAGAATGGCTTGTTTGTGCATCATAGCCGCACTGAGGACGACACCATCTGATGCACTGAATTTAAAGCTACATCTTATGCCTCTGGACATTGTGGCTAGACAAATTGCAGCGACCACTGCCTAGAGGTTAAGGGAGCTTTCTCATTGGTCTAATGTGGCTTCTATGGACACTATGTTACCCTTGAAACAATATCCGATGCTCCAGCCAGTGTGTATTACACCCTACCTGAGCCGCTTTTTGATAAAAATTACTCTACCACTATTCCTGCCAGAACCGAGGCGTCCCTGAAATACTTGGCCATAAAACAGACATCAGATTTGAAACCCTTTTTGCCATAATCCACAAATATGTGCGGTTAGAGGGAAAAGTAGGGTGGGGTGGTCACCCACGCACTTAGCCCTAAAAAATATCAGCATCGTGCTTGCTTTTAAATTCCTTTCATTTGAGCCGCAATTACAATTGGTTAAGGGGGAGTTTATGGGGTGAGACTACCCCCCAAACACTTGGCTCGAAAATTGGATATCAAATTCGTTTTCTACTATCAAATACTGCCATAGTAGGCAAACATGGCCTGATTGAAGGGGGTTTCGAGGGTGAACCCTGAAATAAATTCAGCATCATGCTAGAGCACGATTTTGTTTGAACCCCATAATGTAAGCATTTCGAAGGTGGCTGTCAAGATATTCAGGCTAAGGGTCTTGTTCAGATCCACACTGATTAATTGTTGTTGTATTGGTTATCTACATTCAAAATCAAAATCTAAAGCTACCACGTGGGATACTAAATTTTTTAAGAACCGTAGGTCCTCCAGTGTCTTTCCCTATTTGAGAGTAAAAAGTGTAATCTACTACCAAAGACCTTTTATTGCTGTCCTACCGTATCCTAATCGGCCTTTATATATTATTTTTAATTCCTTTTTTTTTTTGGGGTAGGATAGGGAGAGGGGGATTGCCCTCCTACACGTCCTTCCATTTGAGTACAAAATATTCTCGGTCGTGCTACACGAAGTTTGGTGTAGTTTTTAATGGGAGGAGGGGATCGCCCCCTCCCAGAGTCTAGGATTAAAAAGGCCATTTATTTGTGTCCTTTATTGTTGTGATCTCATGTCCTGCTGAACGGCAGGACGTAACCCAGATACTACTGACATAGACCTTTTAAATCACATATTATCCCGATCGAACTCCACGTCCTATTGAAGGGTATATAGTGAGTGGGCCGGTCCCAAGCTCTGTCCCAAATGTGTATATCAGGTTCGTAGTCAACTTCCAAAGACCTTCATTTGATACCCATTTTATGACGTTGAACATTCATGACCGTTTTTTAGGCTTGGGAAGGGTTTAGGATGTTTAGGGTTGGGAAGGCCCTGTAGAAACCTTAGACCAAATTCTTATAACATATATGTGTGCTCAACTTCCAAACCCCTTTCATTTAATACCCATATTAACGCAGTCGGTAAATATTTCCTGTTGAGTGGTTTTAGGGGGTTGGGGGCGTTTGGCGGGGGCCCCTCAGACACCAAGGAATATATTTTTATATCAGCTTTTTATTCTACTTTTAAATATCTATCATTTGATATCCATATCGTGCCAATCGATAAAATACCTTTCATTTGATACCCATGTTACCCAAAGCGGGTAACATGGGTACTGTTGGGTGGTGTTTTTGGGGGTGGGCGACCTTCCCCGACGCCTATGGTGGCATTTTAAAGCCACGTTCGTACTCTACTCTTAAATACCTTTCATTTGATACCCATATTGTCCCAATCGGTAAACATCTCCGTGCGGATGGGTTTTTGGATGGGGCGTCCCCCCAGCTTATTTGAAAAAATAATAATTTATACTATTTTCGTTTTTTCGAAGGATAGGGGGTATAATCATTTCGTCATTCCGTTTGCAACACCAATTTCCGACCATACACAGTATATATATTTCGGATCGTCTTAAAATTCTAACGATGTCCGTGTGTCCGTCCGTCCGTCTGTTGTAATCACTTTACAAGCTCCAAAAAATTGAGATATTGAACTGAAATTTGGCACAGATACGTCTTTTTAATGCACGCTGGTTAAGTTCTTGAACGGGCCAAATCGGACCATATCTGGATATGGCTGCTATATAGACCGATCTACCGATAAAGGGTCTAATGCCCCTAAATGATTTATTTTTCATTCGATTTCGCTGAAATTTGAAACAGAGAGAAGTTTTAGGCCTCCCAATTTCTGACCCAAATATGGTTCAGCTCGGACTATATTTAGATATATCTGCGATATAGACCGATCTGCCGATAAAGGGTCTGAAGCCCATAAAAGCATTATTTATTGCCCGATTTCGCTGAGATTTGAAACAGTGGGTTATTTTAAGCCTCCCGACATCTGACCTAAATATGGTTCAGATCGAACTATATTTCGATATAGCTGCCATATAGGCCGATCTGTCGATAAAGGGTCTGAAGCCCATAAAAGCTTTATTTTTTAACCGATTTCGCTAAAATTTGAAACAGTGAGTAGTTTTAGGCGTCCCAATATACGATCCAAATATGGTTCAGATCGGACTATATTTATATATAGCTGCCATATAGACCGATCTGCCCATAAAGGCTCTGAAGCCCATAAATGCTTTATTCTTCATCCGATTTCGGCGAAATTTGAAACAGTGGGTAGTTTTAGGCCTCCCTACATCTGACTCAAATATAGTTCAGATCGGACTATATTTAGATATAGCTGCCATATAGTCCAATCTCCCGGTAAAGGGTCTGAAGCCCATAAAAGCCCTATTTATTACCCGATTTCGCTGAAATTTGAAACAGTGGGTAGTTTTAGGTCTCCCGACATCCGCCCCGAATATGGTTTGGATCGGACTTTATTTAGATATAGCTGTCATATTGA
This sequence comes from Stomoxys calcitrans, assembly GCF_963082655.1. Lineage (NCBI taxonomy): Eukaryota > Metazoa > Arthropoda > Insecta > Diptera > Muscidae > Stomoxys > Stomoxys calcitrans. The sequence continues at coordinate 96,012,956 of NC_081555.1, read as the reverse complement.
CCGATCTCCCGATAAGGGATCTGAAGCCCATAGAAGCATTATTTTTTATCCAATTTCCTGAAATTTGAAACAGAGAGTAGTATAAAAAATAAAAAGTTACCCTTGGGTGATCGCCGCACTCCCTAACTCCCCTCCCAAATGAACGTCTAAATCAATCGGGACAATATAGAAGTTTGTGGAAGTAGAGTAAAAGTCTGATAGAAAAATGTAGCCCAAGGGGGGTCTGGGGAACACCTAAGGTATCTGGGGGACCACCAAAAGGTCCCTCCATTGGGACATGCTTACCGATTGGTACAAAATGGGTACCAAATGTCTGGTACTTGGAAGAACAGTTGGAATCTAATAATAGTAACGGGAACCAAGCATCTGAAGGAACTTGCATCCCTACTAAGGTTTTGAAATGGGGGAAATGTTTATAAATTGGGACAACATGGGCATGAAAGGAAAGATTTTTGGAAGTAAATTTTTGAGCAATCCGTAGTCTGAGAGCCCACAAACTCCAAAAAAAGTTAAACCTGCATAAAAGAACCGATTGAATTGTTTTGGGGCCAAATTAAGGTAAACCCCCAAACCAATATGTGAACTCAAATGTTAAGTAATTAGGTGCAGAGTACAAATATGAAAGTAATATTCGGGATAAACTTTTTCTATGGCTGCTCCAACCCCAAAAAACTTCATCATGTACTCGTAGGTCGTTCAGGCTTAGGGTGTAACGAACTACACTAAGTCAGCTAATTGGTTATAAGTTGGCACTATCGAACCGAGTAAAGAACAACTCATACACTGACATTGGCAAAGTGTTTAGACTTGCATGAGATAAATGTCAAAAAACGAGCAGACATATCGTTCAACTCAGTTGGAGTTTCTTAACGAATTCAATTTTGTCACACCAAATTGACAGAAAAAATTTAAAGAATTTTAAGACTCCGACCATAATCACTCACACCAGCTATATCCAGAGACCATCATCATGCCTAAAATCCTGTCATTTATAATGATTTGTAGAACTTTCTCTACATGACACCAATTAATATCACCACTCCCCAGGGGGGGGAAAAAGAAACACCTTAGCAACACTTTAAAAATATTCTCAGAATATAAATGCCATACTGTCGTCGCTCTCTGTGGCACTCTAAGGCCATTAATATAACTCCACAGAGGAATATTTTCAATTTCTCTGAGAGGAAAAAATTTGAATAAATTTGTTAAGTTAACAAATTAATTTTTAATAAAAATCCATAAAATTTATGCATGTCAACGAGACGGCCAACAAAGATGAAAGCGCAATGGCACAACGTAGTCATTTTTATCGATGGCTCATCAACATCTTCATGTTTTCCTGGGCCTTAAAATCCAGACCATCATGCGTTACATGAGGATGTGCATATATAGCAGGCTACCAAGCCAAGCCAACCATCGAACCAGCCAGCCAGCCATCTGACTCTGGCTCCGGTTCTTCATATTCATACAATTTAATGAATATTTTCCTCTCGAACACCTTTGCTTAATGATTTATGTCTTACAACATATTTATTGCTGTCTGACATCAGAAAAAAAAACGAAACCAAACAAATGAAACCAAAAAAAAAAAAAATAAATAAAAACGATAAAATATGTCTACCCAAAACTTGTCTGAAGAATTATTGTTGCTTCAAAGCTGGCTGATGATGTTGACGATGGATGACTTCACCATATTGGCATAAATATCAACAGCGACATCGACACCAGGACAACATTGCTGTTGCCTAGAATTTGTAACCAGTGATGCCAACAAAACAAAAAAAAATTTTAGTAAAAATTTTGAAAAAATATTTTTTGTGAAAATTTTGTTAAAATTTAATATTTATACCCCCTACCACTACTGTGGTACAGGGTATTATAACTTAGTGAATTAGTTTGTAACACCCAAAAGGCAGAGAAATAGACCCATTGATAAGTATACCAATCGACTCAGAATCACTTTCTGATTCGATTTAGCTATAACCGTCTGTCTATCTGTCTGTCCGTCTGTCTGTCCGTCCGTCTGTCTGTCCGTCTGACTGTCCGTCTGTCTGTCCATCTGTCTGTCCCTCTGTCTATCCGTCTGTCCGTCTGTCTGTCTGTCTGCCTGTCCGTCTGTCTGTCCATCTGTCCATGCCAATTTGTGTACAAACTACAGATCGCAATTTTCATCCGATCAAATTTGGTATGGGTGCTGTTTTTCGGCCTAGAGACGAAGCGTGTTGAAATTGGAAAAAATCGGTTCAGATTTGGATATAGCTCCCATATATATATTATAACTTAGTGAAGTTGCTTGTAACACCCAAAAGGAAGAGAGATAAACCCATTGATAAGCATGCGGATCGACTCAGAATCACTTTCTGATTCGATTTAGCTATGTCCGTCCGTCTGTCTGTCCGTCTATCTGTCCGTTTATCTGTCCGTCTGTCTGTCTGTCCGTCCGTCTGTTCGTCTGTCTGTCTGTCCATCCGTCTGTCTGTCCGTCTATCTGTCCGTTTGTCTGTCTGTCTGTCCGTCTGTCTGTCTGTCCGTCTATCTGTCCGTTTGTCTGTCTGTCTGTCCGTCTGTCTGTCCGTTTGTCTTTCCGTGTTAATTTGTGTACAAACTACAGGTCGCAATTTTCATCCGTTAGTCTTCAAATTTGGTATGGACATGTTTTTCGGCCTAGAGATCAAGCCTATTGAAATTGGAAAAAATCGGTTCAGATTTGGATATAGCTCCCATATATATGTTCGCCCGATTTGCAGTAATACTGCAATAAAATGGTCATTTGTTAACCTATTTTCTCGAAATTTTACAGGTAGGATTATCTTATGACTCCCAATATTACAGGCGAATTTCCTAGAAATCGGTTCAGATTTGGATATAGCTCCCATATATATGTTCGTCCGATATGCAGAAATATTGCAATAAAATGGTCATTTGTTAACCGATTTGCTCGAAATTTGGCAGGTAGGATTTTCTTATAGCTCCCGATATTACAGGTGAATTTCATGGAAATCGGTTCAGACTTAGATATAGCTCTCATATATATATATATCGCCCGATTTTCACTCCTAGACCCACTGCAAGCGCATTTATTGACCAATCTTCTCAAAATTTTGTACAACGCTTTCCTCGACGACTTCCACAATGTCTATAAAGTTTGCCCGAAATCGGTTCAGATCTAGATATAGCTCTCATATATATATTCTCGTCCGATTTGCAGTAATATGGCAATCAATTGGTCATTTGTTAATCGATTTTTTCGAAATTTGGCAGGAAGGATTTTCTCTTGCCTCTCGATATTATAGATGAATTTTATGGAAATCGGTTCAGATATAGCTGTCATATATGTATTGGGTTGCCCAAAAAGTAATCGCGAATTTTTTAAAAAAATGTAAATGCATTTTTAGTAAAACTTAGAATGAACTTTAATCAAATATACTTTTTTCACACTTTTTTTCTAAAGCTAGCTAAAAGTAACGCCGACTATATGAAAAATCCGCAATTACTTTTTGGGCAACCCAATATATCGCCCGATGTTTACTTCTAGAGTCCCAGCAAGCGCAATTATTGACCCGTCTTGTCAAAAATTTTGCAAAACGCTTTCCTCGACGACTGCCACAGTATCTGGGAAGTTTGCTCGAAATCAGTTCAGATTTAGGTATAGCTCCCATATATATGTTAGTCCGATTTTGGGAAATACTGCAAGAAAGTGCTCATATTTTAACCGATTCTCTCTCACAATTTTGCAGGAAGGATTTTCTTTTGACTCTCGATATTAGTGGTGAATTTCATAGAAATCGGGCAGATTTAGATTTATATCATATATGTATATCGCCAGATTTTCACCCCAAGAGCCACTGCAAGCGCATTATTTGACCAATCTTGCCAAAAATTTGCTCAACGCTTTACTCGACGACTACTTTGTTATCTGAGAAGTTTGCTCGAAATCGGTTCAGAATTAGATATAGCTCCATCTTATATATTGGGTTGCCCAGAAAGTAACTGCGGATTTTTGAAAAAAGAAAGTAAATGCATTTTTAATAAAACTTAGAATGTACTTTAATCAAATATACTTTTTTTACACTTTTTTTCTAAAGCAAGCTAAAAGTAACAGCTGATAACTGACAGAAGAAAGAATGCAATTACAGAGTCACAAGCTGTGAAAAAATTTTTCAACGTCGACTATATGAAAAATCCGCAATTACTTTTTGGGCTACCATATAAAATTCAATTTGTGTTTGTTTGTTTGTTCCATAAAGACTCAAAAAGGGCTGAACCTATTTCCTTGAAATTTTCACATATTGTGTAGGTTGCTCTGGAAGGAAACCTGGGCTATATAATTTTTTGATATCGAGATGGGGGGCGGACCCTCCCCCTTATCACAAAAGTACTACCCAAAAGCAAAAGTGGACCGATCGGGACAATATGGGATTCAAATGAAAGGTATTCAAGAGTAGAGTACGAATTTCATAATAAAAGTGGGGTCCATGTACCTGGGGGGCCGCCCCAGCCCCAAAACCCCTTAAAATAGGTTTATTTGACGATTATGACAATATGGGACTCAAATGAAAGGTATACGGGAGTAGATTACGAATATGGTCACAAAATAGGAATAAGCGTTATAATTTATTGATAACAGGAGGGGGCGGACCCTCTACCGTTACCCCAAAAACACCACCCAAAATCAAAAGTGGACCGATCGGGACAATATGGGTATCAAATGAAAAGTATCCGGTAGTAGATAACGAATCTGGTATACAAATTCATGTCCAAGTATAGGGGGTCACCCCACCCCCACAAAAAACGCCAAAAATGGACACAGTAGCCAACCATGGATATATGTGACTCGGTTTGTGTGTTCCGTATAGACTGAAAAATGGCAGAATCGATTTTCTCTGGTCTCTGTTTGGTCTGGAAGACACCATAGGCTTTATAATTTTGCAGTATCGGAAGGGGGGCGGACCCTCCCCCTTACCCCAAAAGTACTACCCAAAACAAAAAGTGAACCTACCGGGACAATATGGGATTCAAATGAAAGGTATTCAAGAGTAGAGTACGAATTTCATAATAAAAGTGGGGTCCAAGTACCTGGGGGGCCGCCTCAGCCCCAAAACCCCATAAAATCGGTTTATTTGACGATAATGACAATATGGGACTCAAATGAAAGGTATTCGGGAGTAGATTACGAATATGGTCACAAAATAGGAATAAGCGTTATAATTTATTGATAACGGAAGGGGGCGGACCCTCTACCGTTACCCCCAAAACACCACCCAAAATCAAAAGTGGACCGATCGGGACAATATGGGTATCAAATGATAAGTATGCGGGAGTAGATAAGGAATCTGGTATACAAATTCATGTCGAAGTATAGGGGGTCACCCCACCCCCACAAAAACGCCCAAAAAGGGCACATTAGCCAATCATGGATATATGGCACTCGATTTGTTTGTTCCGTTTAGACTGAAAAATGGCAGAATTGATTTTCTCTGGTTGGTCTGGAAGGAACCATAGGCTTTATAATTTTGCAGTATCGGAAGGGGGACGGACCCTCCCCCTTATGCCAAAAACACAACCCAAATTAAAACGGTGACCGATCGAGACAATATGGGTATCAAATGAAAGGTTTTGGGGAGTAGAATACGAATATGGTTTAAAATTGGAGTCATAGTATCCATCGGGCCGCCCCAACCCCAAAACTCCCCCAAACAGATATATTGGACGTTTATTTCAATATGGGGCTCAAATGAAAGGTATTCGGGGGTAGATTTCGAATTTGGCATAAAAAATCAAATCGAAGTATAGGGGCCACGCCACCCCTAAAAAACGCCATTAGACCCATTATGACTAAATGATATTTGGCTGAACCGATTTTCTTAAAATTTTCATAGATTGTGTACGTTTGTCTGGAAGGATATCGGGCAGAGGAAAATATTTTGTCAAAATTGTATTTTCATAGAAAATGTCTGCAAAACTTGACTACCAAAATTTTTTATGTTATTTATGATTCTATCAAGACAAACTTGACACGGCAACACTCATTGCAACATCTGCATACAACATCTGCAGGTCTTACAGTTTGCAAGCAAGCATGCATTGGCTGTAACAGGTAAATTAACATCCACATATTGCTTCTTGTTGTTTTTGCTTCAATATTTTCAATTAAGACTTGATTAAATTTTTATTAATTTAATTAAAAAATATAAACAACGACAGCAAACCCAAATGTAATTCCCAAGAATATGAAAAAGCAATCAAAGACAAGAATCAACATGGAAATGTTAAAGGTGCGCTGTGACGACATCGCCTCCATCATCGTCATCAATCCCGCAACGAATTATTATGTTTGTATGGTTTGGGAAAAAAATTAATAACCATTGGACCGACCGCCTGTCTTACATTGTGCCTCTGGTCGGCTGCTCCGTAGCTGATTCATCTTCTTCGAAACTCACCATGCCCCAGCCCCAACAATGGCATTATGTCAGAATTATGTCAACAACAGATTTTCTGTGAGTCCTCGAGCATCACATTGGAGGATTACAATATTCATACATGCTCACACATATCATGACATGCCAATCGTGTGTGCGTGTGTGTGTGTACGTGTATCTGCAATCAGTATCTGGTAATTTTAAATTGGCTGCAAGGGACAGGCGTTATTGTTTTTCATCGAGTATTTCTTTTTTTTAATTTTTAATCTTATCCGGGTAAAATTGATGAAATTCATTGACGTATTGTCATGTAAACTAAAAGGAGATTAAGGCAATTTCAATGAATTGTAAGCAAAAAGAAAAAAAATGTATTTTGATTGATCTGCAATTAAAAAGGGAGCTCATAATGATGGATTGGACAAGCTCACAATCGTTAGAAAAAAACGGTTGGAAAAATTTTAACAAAATTTCCATTGAATCGAATAACAATTGCGCCCTCCAAAGGCTCCGAAAATTTTTTGGCCCATTTACAATCCCAATCGACCTACACTAATAAGAAGTTTTAGTGCAAAAAGCGTGCTTTCGACAGACGGACGGACATTTCTAGATGGACTTAAAATGTCATGACGATCAAGGGCCCGCTCTATTCCATTCTCTCATTTTATCTTTGGGGTTGGTGGTATGGCTTTTCCGATATTTCACGCCAATGTGGATATCATATTGGTGTTATACTCCCAAATTTTTCTTTCATTTGAGCCTTATATTGCTATGGTTGGTAAATTTATCCGGTATGGGGGTGTTTTTTAAGGATGAGGTAGACCTCCCATTATCTGGACCTAATTTATTATGACATATTTGTAATCTTCTGCCGAATACTTTTCATATGAGTCCCATATTGACATGAACGTCGAATATATCATTTTAGAGGAGCTTTGGGGTTGGGGCGGCCAGCTGGGTAGACCAAAATTTTAATACAATATTCGTTTTCTATTCAGCAATACCTCTCATTTGATACCCATATTGTGCCTACCGGTCCACTTTTGAATTTGGGTGGTCTTACGGTAAGGGTCCACCACCATCCGATATCAAACAATTATATAGCCTATGTTTCCTTTCAGAACAATCTACACAATCTGTGAACATTTTAAGGAAATCTGTTCAACCGTTTTTGATTCTAGGGAACAACAAAACAAACCATGTCCTATATAAATAGTCATGATGGGTTCATATGCCCATTTGGGGCTTTTTTGGGGGGTGGGTTGACCCCCTATACTTCGATCTAATATTGTATGCCAGATTCGTAATCTACTTCCGAATACCTTTCATTTGAGCCCCATATTGATATGAACATTCAATTTGTCTGCTTTTAGATTTTATGGGGTTAGGGCGACTTCCTGGGTATTTGGACACAATTTTCTACTTTTCTATAACTTTCATTTGATATCCATATTGTCTTAATCAGTCCACTTGTGATTTTAGGTGGTATTTTTGGGGTAACGGCGAAGGGTCCGCCATCTTTTGATATCCATAAATTATAAATCATATTCCTTATTTGTGGCCATATTCGAAATCTACTCCCTAATACCTTTGATTTGATTTGATTGTCATGCTCGTCCAAAAAAAACCTATTTTAAGGGGTTTTTGGGGTTGGGCCAACTTTTATTATAAAATTCTTACTCTACTCTTTAATACCTTTCATTTGAATCCCATATTGTCCCAATCGGTCTACTTGTGGTTTTGGGTGGTATTTTTGGGGTAACAGGGGAGGGTCCGCCATCTTCCGATATCAATAAATTATACATCATATTCCTTATTTATGGCCATATTCGAAATCTACTCCTGAATACCTTTCATTTGAATCCCATATTGTCCTGATCGGTCCACTTTTATTTTTGGCTGGTTCTAAGTAAATTATATAGCATTTGTTTCCTTCCAGACCAACATACATAATCTGTGAATATTTCAAGGTAATCGGTTCGGCCGTTTTTGAGTCTATACGGAACAAACAAACGAAATATCAATTTCCGACCCTACAAAGCATATATATTTCGGATCGTCGTAAAATTCTAAGACGATTTAACGATGTCCGTGTGTCTGTCCGTCCGTCTGTTGTAATCACTCTACAGCCTTCAAAAATTGAGATATTGAGCTGAAATTTGGCACAGATACGTCTTTTTGATGCAAGCTTGTTAAGTTCTTGAACGGGCCAAATCGGATTTGATCGGATCGGATTTGAAACAGTGAGTAGTTTTAGGCCTCCCGACATCTGACCCAAATATAGTCCATATGGGACTATATTTATATATAGCAGCCATATATACCGATCTGACGCCCATAAAACTTTTATTTATTACCCGATTTCGCTGAAATTTGAAATAGTGGGTTATTTTAGTCTTCCCGACATCAGAACTAAAAATGGTTCAGATCGGACGATATTTAGATATAGCTCTGCCATATAGACCGATCTCCCGGTTAAGAGTCTGAAGCCCATAAAAACTTTATTTTTTAACCGTTTTCGCTAAAATTGAAAACAATAAGTAGTTTTACACCTCCTAACATAAGACCCAAATATAGTTCAGATCGGCCTATATTCAGATATAGCTGTCATATAGACCGATCTCATGATAAAGGATCTGAAGCCCATAAAATCTTTATTTATTACCCGATTTCTCTGAAATTTAACAGAGTGGGTTGTTTTAGGTCTCCCGACATCCGCCCCAAATATGGTTCAGATCGGACTATATTTAGATATATCTGCCATATAGACCGATCTCCAGATAGAGGGTCTAAAGCCCATAAAAGCTTTATTTATTACCCGATTTCGCTGAAATTTGAAACACTGAGTAGTTTAACGCCTCCTAACATAGGACCCAAATATGGTTCAGATCGGACTATACTTAGATATAGCTGCCATATAGACCATCTCCCGATAAGGGCCTGAAGCCCATAAAAGCATTATTTATTACCCGATTTTGATGAAATTTGAAACAGTGGGTAATTTTAGGTCTCCCGACATCCGCCCCAGAATATGGTTCAGATCGAACCATATTCAGATATAGCTGCCATATAGGCCGACCTCCCGATAAAGGGTCTGAAGCCTATAAAAGCTTAATTTTCAACCGATTTTGCTGAAATTTGAAAAAGTTGGGTAGTTTTAGGTCTCCCAGCATTCGACCCAAATATGGTAAAGATCGAACTATATTTAGATATAGCTGCCATATGGACCGATGTGCCGATTAAGGGTCTAAAACCTATAAAAGCATTATTTATTACCCGATATCGCTGAAATTTGAAACAGTGGGTAGTTTTAGGCCACCCGCCATCCGGTCGTATAGACCGGAACGAGCTTACTCGCCTATAAGAGTTTGACGAGGATCGACACTTCCACATATAAATGTGGCTACGACAACGACAACAGCAGGACTTATGTAGCGACCACTGCAATATAGGGCTCAAATAATAGAGTTTAAAACAGTGCAGCGGAGCTGGCCAGGTACGCCTGATTTTCTATAAAAATAATATTTTGGTGTAATTTTCTAAAGAAATAAAATTTTGTTGCAATTTTTGTATGGAACTAAAATCTCGACAAAATTTTCCACAAAACTAAAATTTCGAAAAAATTTTGGTAAAATTTTCTTTAAAAATAAAAATGGTGATAAATTTTCAACAAGATGTTTGTGTTGCTGTAGAAATCTTACAACCTCAAAATTTTTGACTTTATTATAAATATAAGCATCCCATTTTCATTAGCCGCATGACCATATGTTCACTCTCTCTCTGTCTCTCATTTTCCCCCTTGTTTTGCCTCTACGACTAATGTGCTGACTTTAGGCCACAAGATATTTGTGAAGCTAATTTCCAAAATCAATTTTATGCCAAAACAAACAATGAATGCATTATGGTAAAACTGACAAAACAAATCAAATGAGCAAATTTGTGAAATGTTTATGATGGTAATGATGGACAGACATTATCTCAGTAATAATTATGGGATGGAAATGATTAGCATTTCGGCGGCGTTGAAAGCCATTGGCATTGAATGACTTGGATGGATGAGGATGGATGTGAGGGAATGTGTTTGCGTGCATGATTTTCCAAATCAACACATTTTAATTAAAAACGGAAATTATTAAAAATGTTGCAAATATGAACATACATGGGCCGTGCGTCTAGTGGTCTTATGGTCCAGCCATCTGTACTTGTAACGATCATGGAAAAAAAACAATGGGGGATGGATGGGGGGAATTCTTTTAACAAAAGGCCTTATAAAATTAAAAATAGGGTCCTTCCTCGCCCGAGTCAATAGTCACAACTTTGTATCCCATATATAAAATTCAATTTGTGTTTGTTTGTTTTTTCACAGATTGTGTAGGTTGGTCTGCAAGGAAAGGGGGGGCGGACCCTCCCCCTTACCCCAAAAGTACTACCCAAAACTAAAAGTGGACCGATCGGGACAATATGGGATTCAAATGAATGGTATTCAAGAGTAGAGTACGAATTTTAGAAAAAAAAATTGGGTCCAAGTACCTGGGGGGCCGCCCCAGACCCCAAAACCCCTTAAAATCGGTTTATTTGACGATCATGACAATATGGGACTCAAATGAAAGGTATTCGGGAGTGGATTACGAATATGGTCACGAAATAGGAATAAGCCTTATAATTTGTTGATAACAGAAGGGGACGGACCCTCCACCGTTACCCCAAAACCACCACCCAAAATCAAAAGTGGGCCGATCGGGACAATATGGGTATCAAATGAAAAGTCGAAACATAGGGAGTCACCCCACCCCCACAAAAACGCCCAAAATGGGCACATTAGCCAATCATGGATATATGGGACTCGGTTTGTTTGTTCCGTAGAGACTAAAAACGGCAGAACCGATTTTCCCGAAATTTTCACCTATTGTGTAGGTCTGTTCTGGAAGGAAACATAGGCTATATAAAATTTTTCAATATCGGAAGGGGGACGGACCCTCCCCCTTATGCCAAAAACACAATCCAAAATCTAAAGTAGACCGATCGAGACAATATATAGGTATCAAATGAAAGGTTTTGGGGAGTAGAATACGAATATGGCATTTTAATTTGAGTCTTAGGAATAGGCGTTATAATTTATTGATAATAGAAGGGTGCGGACCCTCCACCGTTACCCCAAAACCACCACCCAAAATCAAAAGTGGGCCGATAAGGACGATATGGGTATCAAATGAAAAGTATGCGGGAGTAGATAACGAATCTGATATACAAATTCATGTCGAAATATAGGGGGCACCCCACCCCCACAAAAACGCCCAAAATGGGCACATTAGCCAATAACGGATATATGTGACTCGGTTTGTTTGTTCCGTAGAGACTGAAAAACGGCAGAACCGATTTTCTTGAAATTTTCGCATATTGTGTAGGTCTGTTTTGGAAGGAAACATAGGCTATATAAAACTTTTCGATATCGGAAGGGGGACGGACCCTCCCCCTTATGCCAAAAACACAACCCAAAATCTAAAGTAGACCGATCGAGACAATATAGGTATCAAATGAAAGGTTTTGGAGAGTAGAATATGAATATGGTATTTTAGTTTGAGTCTTAGTACCCATCGGGCCGCCCCAACCCTGAAACTCCGCCAAACACACATATTGAACGTTCATTTCAATATGTGGCTCAAATGAAAGGTATTCGGGATTAGATTTCGAATCTGGCATACAAAATCAGATCGAAGTATAGGGGGCCACGCCAACCCTCAAAAACGCCATTAGACCCATCATGACTATACGATACTTGGCTGAACCGATTTTCTTAAAATTTTCATAGATTGTGTACGTTTGTCTAGAAGGATATCGGTTGAAGGCGGACCCTCCCAACATCAAAAGTGAACCGATCGAGACAATATAGGTATCAAATGAATGGTTTTGGAGAGTAGAATACGAGTATGGTTTTAAAATTTGAGTCTTAGTACCCATCGGGTCGCCCCAAGCCCAAAACTTCCCCAAACAGACATATTGGAGGTTCGTATCAATATGGGCCTCAAATGAAAGGTATTAGGGAGTAGATTTCGAATCCGTCATAAAAAAATTAGATCCAAGTATAGGGGGCCACGCCACCCCTCAAAAACGCCATTAGACCAATTATGACTATACGATACTTGGCTAAACCGATTTTCTTAACATTTTCATTGATTGTGTACGTTTGTCTGGAAGGATATCGGGTGGAGGCGGACCCTCCCCCTTGCCCCAAAAACGCCATCCATATCCAAAAGTGATCCAATGGGCACAATAAGGCTATCAAATGAAAGGTATTGGAGACCAGAATACAAACATGTTATTCAAATTTGGGTCCAAGTACCCAGTGGCCCCCCCCCAACCCCTAAAATTCTCTCAAAAGATATATTCGAAGTTCATGTCAATATGGGACTCAAATGCAAAGTATTAGGCAGAAGATTACAAATATGGCATAAAACATTAGGTCCAAGTAGCGGGAGGTCGCCCACCCCCAACTACCCCCAAATGGGCAAATGAAAGGTATTAGGGAGTAGATTACGAATATGACATACAAATTTTGCGTTCAAGTCTAGGTGGCGCTTTTCCTCCTAAAGATACGTCAAATGGTTTATTTGACCCATTATGGGACTCAAATGAAAGGTATATGAGAGTAAAAAACGAATTTGATATCCAATTTTGGAGCCAAGTGTTTTGGGGTACGCCTTAAAGGTCCTCCGAAACTGAATTTCATTTCCGTTGGTAATAAAGAACGAATTTGGTATTTATTTTCACTGCAAAGAGCCGGTGGCCGCCCCAGCCCCAAAACACCCTCCTAACGGTTCATATTTACCGGCCATGGCTATATGGGGCTTAAATTTAAGCCAATTGGAAGTGCAGCACGAATTTGATATCCATATTTGAGTCGAAATGTCAGGTGCCATTCCTCCCCTCGGTTCCTGGTGTTTTAAAAATTAGGGTAATTTTTATAACACCAGGAACCGAGCAGGGACGAACTTCTCACACATCAATGAGTGTTTTCCGATTCAAGTTTAAACTCAATGATAAGGGACTTTCTTTTTTATAGCCGAGTCCGAACGGTGTCCCTCAGTGCATCACCTCTTTGGGGAAAATGTTCTAAATGACCATGCATGGCATTGTACCTCGCAAATGTTGCCAACCACCGCTTTGTCCGATGTTCTCGCCAGGATTCGAACGCGTTCAACGTCATAGGCTACAATAGCACAAATTCGATATCCGCGCATTTAGGGCGAAGTGTTCCCACCCTAAAAAGATAGATAGAGAGTTAAAGAAGGCACAGCGGAGCTGGCCCGGTTCGGCTAGTCTCTTCTTTAAGAAGGACTTTCAAAATACCCCCTTCTGTAAGCCTTAAAGGGTCACTAGGCATACATGTTTGACTTTCATCACTTTAGCTTAGTTTACTATACGGCTATAGAATCAAATTCTTCTCCCTACAGAGAGTCCTAACTTATTGGGTACTGGAAGAAGGGCTTATAATGTCGTCCTTCAAAGGATGTGTTAACCATTTTACCATATTTTTTACTTTGTCCTCGGTCACATGATGGCCTACGCGGATCTTGACTTCATCTCCTTCCGACCTAACCTAATCTAGTCCTGTTTACTGAAATGAGGTCCAATATTCGGTCCCCTCTACTCAAAATTATTTTTGAGTCAAGATTTCTCCATAAAAGCCCTCTTAACCTTGGAAACTCTTAAAAACCTCTCTTAAAAAAGTGGTTAAGCTTTTTGAACTCAACAACAACTCGAGGTTTGCAAATGGCGAGGCTTACTATACAAGGACTAACCAATGTCCTCGTAACTCTCATAGAAGTAACAAAAAAGCTAAAGACCTTGATTGACAATTAAAATGTGTTTGTAGTAGACCTTGGACCTTTAATATAAGGCCTTGATGAAGGCCTGCTATGTCCAGGCATTTGTTCCCTGGTAGGGATGTAACAAAAATTTAATAATAACAAAATTTTGCCATATATCGAACGACTCCTCAATGCTTCGAAACTGTCGAAGTCAGAAAGAAAAGTCAGATGTCCAGCCAACTAACCAGCCAACCAGCCAGCCAGCCATCCAGCAGACATACATGATATTCAACAAACCTCAGACACAGGGGAATGAATTGAGATACAGTCAGTCGTCACCCAGACCGCCTCTCCTCTTCCTCTCGTTGTAGATTCCAAAACACAAAGTGTTCGGTTATTAATATCCTACAAAATGCTTTGATGGTCAAAACAAAGCATCTACGCACTCAAGAGGAAGACAAAGATGCCGCTCCTGTCGATGAAAATGTTGCTGATGACTGTGACGATGATGAAGCCATTTGAGTTGTTGGTGATGGAGATGGTGTTGATGGGCCTGGGAATGCTTCGTGGTGGGTGGTGCTACATCAACAAACCGGCATACATTGAATGTTGCCATGGTTCCAGTCTCAGACCAGCCCTAGCATTTTGGCATAAACAATTCAATTAAAATCAAATTAATACTTTGATGTTTTTCCCCCTTAGCCACAGATAGACAGGCGTTGTTTTTTTTCCTTTTTTTGTGGAAAGTTACTTTGGTCATATGTTTGTGGGTGCATTGAAAGATTTTTCTTTGATCATCCTTGATTTGTGGGGATTAAAAATCATGCAAATCTTTTAATCGTAATTTGTTACAGTAGCAGTATTTCCTTTTCTTCCGATTTGCATTTAAAAGATTTACATTTAAAGGAAAGAGTCAGAAGAAAGGGTAAGAGGTAAGAGGGTTGCCCAAAAGGTAGTCGGCGTTGACAATTTTTTTAACATCTTTTGACTCTGTAATTGCATTCTTTCTTCTGTCAGAAAAAAGTGTAAAAAAAGTATATTTGATTAAAGTTCATTCTAAGTTTTATTAAAAATGCATTTACTTTCTTTTAAAAAATCCGCAATTACTTTTTGGGCAACCCAATACATAGGCATAAGACCTTCTAAATTTAAAATAATAAGAAAAGACCTGCAAATGCAAATTTGCCCCTGAACATTCCATTAAGGATCAGGGGCAAACTTCTCGCATATCAAGGCTCAATCATAAGGATCCTCCTTTTTATAGCCGAGCCCGAACGGCGTGCGCTACCTCTTTGTGGAGAAGTTTTTACAAAATGTTACAGTACCTCACAAATGTTGCTATCATTAGCTGGGGATAACCAACGCTGAAAATTTTTCTAATGTTCCCCCCAAGGCTCGGCATGCTGAAGGAGGATGGTTGCAGTCACAGTTCGATTCTGTGTGTTATGGATTCAATAGGTGGACTGAGGAGGATCTCCGACTACCTGGCACCAGTGGCGACTGCAGTGAGGGCATTTGCGATTCGATTTTCTGAGATGAACGAATGGAGGACGAATGGTGTACTTGAGGAGGAAGAGACCTCGATCAACACAGATGGCTTCAAGATGGAGTTAGGGACCGGAATGTGGGTCTACTCTGATGCACTCATGAATATCAGTATCAGTAGAGAAATTCTGTTAAGGAGCTTACCGCCATTGAAACTCTACCGCCCTTGAAACTCTACCGCCCTTGAAATTCTACCGCCCTTGAAATTCTACCGCCCTTGAAACTCTACCGCCCTTAAAACTCTACCGCCCTTGAAACCCTTGAATTTATGTGTACAGTATGGCGGCGCTCAAGGTCTTGGAGTCGAGGATGGTGAGGTTGAGATGCGAGGCGGATTGTTTGGAATCCCTGCATAGGCTCCGGACACACGAAGTTACACTGACATGGATTCCTGGGCATGGGGGGATTACAGGAAATGAGAGGGCGAACGAGTATGCCAGGAGGGGTTCGTCTGATTCGGGCGAACCAGTCATCGGTCTAACCTACGTGACATTTCTTGAGCTCCTGAACACAGTAGATGGGATGGGCTGGAAGGCGTCGGTGGCGGGGTGGGATTTGGTGGTTGGTTATTGGACTGCGAAGGCGCTATGGCCGGTCATAGACCAGAGGAGGACGAGGGAGCTGCTGGTGTTCGATAATTGGTCAATGAGTACCTTGACAGGGGTCATAACCAGACACTGTGCATAGGCCGCATGGCGGCTCGCATGGGGATATTGCATAATGACTTCTGAAAGAGTTGCCTCGATGAGGATGACGAGGAGACTATTGAGCACTTGCTGTGTTCCTGTCCGGGTCTGCAGAGACGGGTGCCGTTCCTTCTGTGATCTGGTTGAACTTGCGAACGTGCTTCTGGTATGTCGGGGGGGTGCCACAAGCTCCGGCGTAGGTAGATCCGTGTTTGCGGAAGAACGGGCGGATCTTCACCCCCAGCTCGGTTTCTCCACTCCTCCTGTATTTTCTTCACCCTTCATGAAAGGTTGTAAGGACTCAAGAAGTCATATCGGGAGATCGATTTATATGATATTGGGTTGCCAAAAAAGTAATTGCGGATTTTTCATATAGTCGGCGTTGAGAAATTTTTTCACAGCTTGTGACTCTGTAATTGCATTCTTTCTTCTGTCAGTTATCAGCTGTTACTTTTAGCTTGCTTTAGAAAAAAAGTGTAAAAAAAGTATATTTGATTAAAGTTCATTCTAAGTTTTATTAAAAATGCAATAACTTTCTTTTAAAAAATCCGCAATTACTTTTTGGGCAACCCAATAGATCCGTGCTTGCGCAAGGACGGGCGGATCTTCACCCCCAGCTCGGTTTCTCCACTTCTCCTGTCTTTTCTTCACCCTTCATGAAAGGTTGTAACGACTCAAGAAGTCATGTCGTGAGATCGATTTGTATGATAGCTATATCAGGTTATAGACTGATTCAGACCATACTTGGCACGATTATTGAAAGTCGTAACGAAACACTATGTGCAAAATTTCAGCACAATCAGTTAATAATTGCAGTTTTTAGGAGCTCAAGAAGTCAAGTCGAAGGACCATTTTATATGGGTGGTATATCTAAATCTAAGCCGATGCAATACCCATTGTCCTACATCACTAAGAAGTATCTGTGCAGAATTTCGTGCAGCTAGCTCTGTGTATTCGAACGCTATCGTGTTTTCCACAGACGGGCGTGACGGGCGGATGGACATGATTAAATCGACTTGGAATATCAAGACGATCAAGAATATCTATACTATATGGGGTCTTAGATCAATATTTCGAAGTGTTACAAACGGAATGACTAGATTGGTCACTAGTTTTATACCCACCATCATAGGATAGTAAAGAATCTGCCTTTTGAGAACAAGTAGAGATATCAATTTAAAAATTTAAATGGTTAGAGCTAAGGAGTGGTGCGGCCGCCTCTTGGTAGGAACCTAAAGTTGGTCACCTTGGCATTTCGAAAACTTGTTTGGGTTTGGGCTGCCAATTCTTTATTTGTGATCCAATTTCCAAATTTTTTCCTGAATAAAGTCCAAAAATATTTCGAATATTGAATAGTAGGGTGATGTTTCTATTACCGTCCACCAGATCACAACACCATATAGTATTAAAGGTTTGACCACTGAAGCATTGAATTTTTGCAAATCGGTGTTTACAAGAATTCCTATATTTAAAGATGTTGTAACCTGCCAAAGTTTAAATTTTGACCTGACTGATGCGAAGCTGATGAGTGATTATTATGTTGACGATTAAACGAAAACTCACACATCATTGTTATATAATTTAGTTAAGCCTAATCCCATAGATGGCGCTGTATGTATATTTTGACTGTTGAAGCGCCATTAATGTCGCTTCATCAAAAATACTTTTTTTTTTAACATTCAATCTAGTGACTCACAATTACAATCTTTGAAGTCTTTTATTAGGGAATAATATATCACACTTACCTAAAACGAGAGGAAGAAAATAAAACCATGAGTTAGTATAATTTGAAAGAAAAAAACCTTACAACACCTGTATTCACAAACTTAATGTAGATTTGAAATAGAGTTATATGACAGAGGCTTCACAGGCTTTGTGAATAAGGTCGTTATATTTCATAGGTCTTCAAAAATATGATTTTTTAGCAATTCAGTAAATTCAATTAAATTCGCAGTAACTGTACAATTTCGTATATCCAAACTTCACTCTAGACAGTTTAATTACCATTTCTTCAAACTAAGCTATCGCCATTCTTCTTCTCTTCTTTGATACAAAGTAAGATTAAGTTGTTCTCACAAATTAAAACGTTCTCATTTCATCCTTATCAATCCATCATACACAATTTTTTATGATAAAATCGTGATAATATCTCGATCAGAAATCATGTTTTATGGCATACATCTCTCAACTTACTTCAAAAAGGGAATAAAACAAAGATTCAAGTGCAGCACAACAGCAGACTAACTTGAGGATGAATGTCTTCATCATCACGAAAACGACAGCCATTACTGCATCAAGGGCAGCAACAGCAATAATAAGGATTTTTTTTTTTTCAAAATATCAAAACCATAAAGAATTTTTTTTTGCTTCAGAGTAAGAAAATTCGCATAACGAACCAAAAGCTACACAATAAGATGGAATATCGGCTTCGTTCTGTTCGGATTGTGGCCAATGAAATTGAGGAATCTTAACACTGGTACCCTAGTGCAACTGTATGATGTACAGAAGATGCCGCCTTGTAGTGTTACCATAGGCTAGCAACTGTCGATAACAATGATGCTGTCGTATTTTAAAATGTCGTCATTTGAAGACTCTTTGGGTTACTTAAAACTATCACAAAACGATGAGGAGGACGACAACGAAGTCAACCACTTCCCAATACAAATAATAGTGAATTGTAAGGATGTTCTTGCATGTTGCCATTGTACATTTTTCGTTGCTATTGTCCGGGGCTTGAGACTGACTGTTGCTGGCAGTTCTTTGGGTGTTGTAGCTGCTGACCATATACTGACCGCACGCTATTCAACCCAACAAGTACTTATTCTATTTTCAAAAAAACCTTGACTGACTCATTTTGTAAGGTTTTCATTTGATTTTGTTCATGTGTAGCTTTTCGTTCATTGCATTTATGTGTGAGCGTTTAATGTTGAACGAGTATTGAATTTTTGTGAAAAAAAAAAATCATAAATGCGATTTATTGCTCCTTGAAATGTTTTTCATCTTTAGAATTTAGTGGAAAGCTAGCGAGCAATGACAGGAGAGGAACAGTGGATGAAGAAGATACAGGGATCTTTAAATATAAAGTAAATGTTGATAAGATATGTAATGAAACGAAAAATCAAAAACTTGTCCATAGAGAAGTTTTTGATTTCTGAGAAAATTCATTGAGATTTTGTGCTTAGCTGTTGTAAGGATCAGACAGTGTTTCACATGGAGATCACTTCCTATTTACTATTCCTAAAATTGTCCCTCTTCCTTTTTTTCTCCCTTTAAAACACTGTTCCTTCCTTTTTGCGCACTCCTAAGCATAGACAGTGTTGAAGCGTTGAGTTGAACGAAGCAACAAACGAATAAACGAAATGCATGACTGACCATACGAATGAGTTGACTCTACTCGTTGTTATGGATGGATTCGATTTCATCTGCAATGCAATGGTTTATGATTTTTTTCTCCTGATATATTTTGGAAGGACTCTGAATGTTGAGTGAAGTGAAGTGATGCTGTTTTTTTTTTTTTGGAATTGTTGCCATGGCCTTTAACAAGATGTCCAAGTCGAACAGACAAGGCGACCTGTCTAACTCTCTGTCCATTGTTCGGTCAGAGGCACTTCACATCTGATCGAGTAGCATGGCATAGAAAATACAGATCTACCTACGTAGAAGAGGAGCATCAGTATGAAAATGGTAAGCAGACATACACACATTGTAGCCTTATAAGCAATTCCATGCTTAATGCCTAAGTGTATATGATATGAGTTATGTTGAAAGGAAGCTGGCTATTGTTGTTGTTTCGTATTTTAAGCAGCAACACACATCATGCTTTATGGTCACAGCAAATTGTGAAGAGGGCAGTCAGTCAGTAGTTCATATTACATGCTCGTTTTATGCTTTTTATGATGAGTTTAAAGATTGCAGCAGCCCAACACATAATCAGCAGCAACGTGCTGTTTTGTAGAGCTTACCATATTGCAAAGCCCTTGCAGTATGATTGATGTTTGTTTTACTAATTTGAGATCCTTTTTTGTCCAAGTTGTTTTTAGAAGGAAGGAGTTCTTGAATTTTGAATAAATAAAGATCTCAAAAAAGAGAAGAAGAATATTAACGATCACAAAAATAAATTCTTGGCTTAAGTAACTGAAAACATTTGCTTTTATTGTAGTAGTTCAAGTTCAATTGTATTCATTAAATACTACAAAGCAGTGATTTGTATGGAAGGAAACTTAAGCGACATTAAGGCATAGGTATAATTGGCCTAAATGCAAAATGTTAGATGAAGGAACAGATCAATGATGTATAAATACATAATATTGTAATTAAACAATATCCATATTGATAAAAATGAACATTACGATGACCACGAGTTGTTATAAATAAAACTCATAATTGACAGACATAAATACTGACAATACACCGATGATATAATGGCGCAGTGGCAAACCATTGCCCACTCCATGGAAAATGGCGCGAAATCCGTATCTGGATACCGGAAGCCTACCCAAGAAATTCATGGTACAACCAAGAGTATTGAGATGATTCTGAAGCCAAGAATGCGGCATACAGAGCAAACCTGCAATCCGTAGCAATGCGCCAGATGAAGGAGAGGTTTCGGGAGAAATGATCAGAATGAAGTTCTACCAAAGACTTTAACATCAAACCGATGGCATTGGTGCAGGCACATCCTCCTGCATAAAGAAGGAAATCTGATAACTAATGCAGATAGTGTGCTGAGGATATGGAAAGAACATTGTATCCAGCTGTTAGTATTCGACGATGACAACGAAGGGGGTTACTGTAGAACCAATCCCTGATGATGGTATAGAATGTTTACCTTCTAGTCAGAATGAGTTCCAAGCATCTGTGACCCGACTGAAGAACAACAAGGCAGCAGGAGCCGACGGGTTACCCGTTGAACTATTGGGTTGGCCAAAAAGTAATTGCGAATTTTTAAAAGAAAGTAAATGCATTTTTAATAAAACTTAGAATGAACTTTAATCAAATATACTTTATTTACATTTTTTTTCTAAAGCAAGCTAAAAGTAACAGCTGATAACTGACAGAAGAAAGAATGCAATTACAGAGTCACAAGCTGTGAAAAAATTTGTCAACGCCGACTATATGAAAAATCCGCAATTACTTTTTGGGCAACCCAATATTTAAAACCGGAGGCGACACGCTGATAAGGCGTATGCATCAGCTTATCTGCGTAATCTGGCAATCTGACAGAGAAATAAGTCTCCCCCGCATCGCATACAAGGTACTCTAAAGCAAACTGTGTGAAAGATTAAAACCTAAAGTCAATGAGATAATTGGGACCTGTCAATGCGGTTTTAGACCTGGTAAATCCAACACAGACCAGATATTCACACTACGCCAAAACCTGGAAAAGACCCGAAAAGGACAAGTCAATACCTACCACCTCTTAGTTAACTACAAAGCCGCTTTCGATACGACTTTACCTTTAAGGGTATTTCAATTTTAAAATTAATAAAACTCTGCAGGATGACACTTGCTAAAACACGTTGCTCAGTAAGAATAGAAAAGAATCTTTCCGAACCATTTAATACCAAACGAGGTTTCAGACAAGGATACAGCCAATCGTGTGATCCCTTTAATATCCTGTTGGAGAAGATTATACTAGATGCAGATGTGAATAGATATGGCACACTAATCACAAGAGAAAACATGCTACTCGCCTCTGCTGACGACAACGACATCATAGGTCGGTCAGCGGAAGTAGTAACTGCTGCCTTTGAAAGAATCGAAAGAGAGTCCGTGAAAATAGTTCTGGCAGTACAGGGAGATAAGACGAAATGGATGGTTTCAACTCCCAAAAAGTCTTGCACAACCGAGCAGTCAAAGAAAATGGAGAAAGTGGGGAACCCCAACTTTGAGATAGCAACTTTATATACCTCGGCAGCGCCGTCACCTAAACCAATAAACCACCAGTTTTGAAATAAAGCGAAGAATAATGCTGGCAAACTGATGCTACTTTGCACTAAGTAAGCAGTTTAGAAACAAGGCCACTTCTCGACGGGCGAAGATTACATTTTACAAGACACTGATACTACCCGTGTTGATATATGGTTCCGAGACATGGGTACTTGTGAAAGCAGACGAGGCAGTGCCTGCAATGTTTGGAAAGATTATCCGTCGTATGAACTGCGAACTGTATGAGCTGTACAAACTGTATACAATGGTTGCGTTGACTAGGTCCTGTTGTTAGAAGAAAAGAAAAAGCTCCAGCGAAGAAGTCTTTTGAAGGCGATCACGATGGTACACGCAAACCAGGACGGCCAAAAGCCCGATAGAAAGATCAAGTGATGAGATACACCTTGAAACTTAGTGTCAGAGATTATGGAAGTAGCGCAGAAGATAGAGACGCTTGGAACGCTATTATAAGTTCGGCTAATGCGATAAATGTTCTGCCTGTATCGGCATTGATAAATATCGGCTTTGGTTAGTGCCGATTTTGATAAATGTCAATATTGATAAATATCGATATTCATAGATTTGTGAGATACTACGCCATTCAAATACTTTTCCGCTAAGAGGTGTGACTCTGCGACATACCGTGCTGAATTGTCCATAAAAAAAGAGGACCCTTATCATTGAGCATAAAGATTGATATTAATAAATATCGATATTGATATATATCGATATTGATAGAATATCCATATTGATAAATAGCGATGTTGATAAATATCGATATTGATAAATATTGATATTGATAAATATCATTATTGATAAATATCGATATTGATAAATATCGATATTGATAAATATCGATATTGATAAATATCGATATTGATAAATATCGATATTGATAAATATCGATATTGATAAATATCGATGATGATAAATATTTATATTGATAAATATCGATATTGATAAATATCGATATTGATAAATATCGATGTTGATAAATATCGATGTTGATAAATATCGATATTGATAAATATCGATATTGATAAATATCGATATTGATAAATATCGATATTGATAAATATCGATATTGATAAATATCGATATTGATAAATATCGATATTGATAAATATTCATAGATTTGTGAGATACTACGCCATTCAAATACTTTTCCGCTAAGAGGTGTGACTCTGCGACATACCGTGCTGAATTGTCCATAAAAAAAGAGGACCCTTATCATTGAGCATAAAGATTGATATTAATAAATATCGATATTGATATATATCGATATTGATAGAATATCCATATTGATAAATAGCGATGTTGATAAATATTGATATTGATAAGTATTGATAAATATCGATATTGATAAATATCGATGTTGATAAATATCGATGTTGATAAATATTGATATTGATAGAAATCGATATTGATATATATCGATTATGATAAATATCGATATTGATAAATATCGATGATGATAAATATCGATATTGATAAATATCGATATTTATAGAAATCGATATTGATAAATATCGATATTGATAAATATCGATATTGATAAATATCGATATTGATAAATATCGATATTGATAAATATCGATATTGATAAATATTGATATTGATAAATATCAATATTGATAAATATCGATATTGATAAATATCGATGTTGATAAATATCGATATTGATAAATATCGATATTGATAAATATCGATATTGATAAATATCGATATTGATAAATATCGATGTTGATAAATATCGATATTGATAAATATCGATATTGATAAATATCGATATTGATAAATATCGATATTGATAAATATCGATATTGATAAATATCGATATTGATAAATATCGATATTGATAAATATCGATATTGATAAATATCGATATTGATAAATATCGATGATGATAAATATCGATATTGATAAATATCGATATTTATAGAAATCGATATTGATAAATATCGATATTGAAAAATATCGATATTGATAAATATCGATATTGATAAATATCGATATTGATAAATATCGATATTGATAAATATTGATATTGATAAATATCATTATTGATAAATATCGATATTGATAAATATCGATATTGATAAATATCGATATTGATAAATATCGATGATGATAAAAATTTATATTGATAAATATCGATATTGATAAATATCGATATTGATAAATATCGATGATGATAAAAATTTATATTGATAAATATCGATATTGATAAATATCGATATTGATAAATATCGATATTGATAAATATCGATATTGATAAATATCGATATTGATAAATATCGATATTGATAAATATCGATATTGATAAATATCGATATTGATAAATATCGATATTGATAAATATCGATATTGAAACATATCGATATTGATAAATATCGATGTTGATAAATATCGATATTGATAAATATCGATATTTATAGAAATCGATATTGATAAATATCGATATTGATAAATATCGATATTGATAAATATTGATATTGATAAATATCAATATTGATAAATATCGATATTGATAAATATCGATGTTGATAAATATCGATATTGATAAATATCAATATTGATAAATATCAATATTGATAAATATCGATATTGATAAATATGAATATTGATAAATATCGATATTCATAAATATTGATATTGATAAATATCGATATTGATAAATATTGATATTGAAAATATCTATATTAGATCAATTGACATTGATACATGTCGATATTAAAACATATCGATATTTTAACGATATTTACGTTAGAGGATATCGATATTTATAAATTTTGATTAGTCCAATATTTAAAAATAACGATTTCGATACTTGGTATAATTTAATACTTATCGTTACGTCCTCCTTTAGCTTGCGGTATTTGTGAAGCACTACACCATTCAAATACATTTCCCCTAAGATATGTGGCTCAGCGACATGAAATGCTGATTCACCCATAAAAAAGAGAACCCTTATCATTGGGCTTAAAGATTAAATCGGACAGATATAGATAATGTAGTGAAAAATATCGGTATTGATATATATCAATTGATAAGTATCGACATTGCTTCCTATCGACGTTAATACTTATCTATTTCGAAATCGATAAATATAGATATCGATAACTATCGATATAGATAACCATCAACACCGGTATCGGTTGTGATAACTTTTGATATTTATCAATATCGATATTGATTAGTATAAATATCGATATTTATCCATATTTGTCAATATCGATATTTATCAATATCGATATTCATCAGTATCGAAATTTATCAATATCGATATTTATCAATATCGATATTTATCCATATCGATGTTTATCAATATCGATATTTATCAATATTGATATTTTTCAATATTGATATTTATCGATATCGATATTTATCAATATCGATATTTATATCGATATTTATCAAAATCGATGCCTACAAATATCGACATTTATCAATTAGTATTCTCATTGAGAAACATCGATATTGATATTGATAAATGTCGATTTTAGTACTTATCAATGTTTTCAAATTTATCTCTATCGGACTTACCACTTTATATTGGGTAAATGCAAAAGTAAATGCATTTTTAATAAAACTTAGAATGAGCTTTAATCAAATATACTTTTTTACACTTTTTTCTAAAGCAAGCTTAAAGTAACAGCTGATAACTGACAGAAGAAAGAATGCAATTACAGAGTCACAAGCTGTGAAAAAATTTGTCAACGCCGACTATATGAAAAATCTGTAATTACTTTTTGGGCAACCCAATAATATATATGGTTACTTATATGGTTATTTACTAATACCCATATTCATCAGTTTCGCCATCAATATCAATATCCCTTAACATTGAGCTTAAAACTTGAAGCTGACAGCTCTAATTAATATGTAAGAAGTTAGCCACTATTCTTTAATGGAATGTTCGTGAGCAAATTTCCATATCGATGCGTAAGCCAGACTTTTGGTTATCGAATATAGTTGATTCATTTTGATAATAATAAACAACGATATTGGTCAAGAACGATTTTGTATAATATCGGTAATTGTTACTATTCAACCATAACGATATGTATATATCGATAAAGCATAAATATCGTAATTGATGAAAATTTATGGAGAACAAGCATTGTCCGTATGCCACTTCGGGACGGACATAAACACTCTGAATTGTGGATAGTGTGAACTTAATTACAAAAAAAGAATTTTCGCTTGAATAGCTCAGGTTCGCACGACATGCCTATGCCAAGGGAGGTCAACTGAAGCCTCCTTATGTGAGGTGGATATTGGAAACCTAAGATGCTAGGATATAGTTTGAGTTCAATGATAGGAGATTTGCATTTACAATGTGTGAACCGTCTTAATCCAAACTTTAAACCAGTATAGGTTGGATAAAGCTCAAAGAGTCTGCGTACAATGTGTCGCATGGCATAATGTTAAGAGGCTGGTTACAGAAACATACCCCGATGGCAATTTTAATGTCAGATGGAGTTATACTGAACGGAAAATTGTAATAAATGAAACATATTTTGAGCAATAAGCTCGAAATGTCGACTACATCCCATGAAGTTCCATTGGCTATACGAAAGTGTGGTCAGGCCGATTCTTTCTAACGCATCGATCATCATAAGAATATTACAAAAGCTCCAACAGAATAAGAGAGACAATGAGATATCCTTCGACCAGGGATCCAGATTGTGTGGGTGGCGATTCACAGTGAAGTAAGAAAGTGTAAAAGGATGAAACAACCAGGCAGAAGGATCATAGGTTCGCCGATTAACAACCCCTATGCGGCAAAGCGATTCTAGTAAAAACAATGGCGAGAGACGTGCACAAGAAACGGTGGATCGATGAATTGTCAAGAGGATGATGAAGATTCTAAGGGAGAACAGATCTCAGATAAGATGAGCGACAAATAGGACAGAGAGCATTATGACATTTAACGAAAGGGACAGGTTGGGTATTGACAGGTACAGAGAGCAGTATGACTTTTAGGACAGGGACAGGTAACAAAGCTGCGTTAAGGATAAATGAAAAGCACAACATGACCGACTTACGGGCACAAAATGAAGCAGATTTTCGTTTTTGGACCAATAAAATAGCATAAAAAGCCGATTATGGCTAAGCAAAGAGCGGGCTAAATCCCATATTCTCTTCTACAAGATAACCTCAACTATCCTTTTTACGTATGTACATCATAAACAGACAACTGGAACTACCTTTCATTATCGAATACATGACTACACAGCGGGTAACGAATATATTGGGTTGCCCAAAAAGTAATTGCGGATTTTTTAAAAGAAAGTAAATGCATTTTTAATAAAACTTAGAATGAACTTTAATCAAATATACTTTTTTGACAGAAGAAAGAATGCAATTACAGAGTCACAAGCTGTGAAAAAATTTGTCAACGCCGGCTATATGAAAAATCCGCAATTACTTTTTGGGCAACCCAATATTTGCCCCAAATTATTCCAAGAAATACATTTTCTTAGATTTTAGTCAATATATTGAAATTAAAATGAATCCAAAAATTTGAAATGGTTGTGAAATTTAACAAAAATTCTATGCTTCAGTTTCATCATTCCACATTAAAAGTTATTTACCACTAAAGATTTAAGCCCCCTGGCGGCGGTGACAAAAAAAAATACACAACAAAATACCTGTATATTGGGTTCCGGATTCTTGAAAACGCGCATGAAAAAACACATACCTAAAATCCGGATGATGGATGCTGATGATACAGAGTCACATGGAATGGATGCCGTTGAAATATAATAGTTTGCGGGACAATTTTTTTTTGTTAGAGCGATTTTGAACCCCGATGCTCGTTGTAGGTATTTTGGTTTGCTTTTTTTATTTAAATTTTTGTTTTTGTTTTTTTGTGCTACTTGGTCTGCTGACTTTTTATCGCATTTTTTCCGTGCTGCTACCTGTAAGCTAACAACATGCACTAATGGCGGTTACATGTCAACCCATCTTTCACTTTGTTCAAGGATTCACAAGGCTTTCGATCTCTCTTTCGCTCTCTCTCTCTCTTGCCCAATGTTCAAATTGCAACTATCTGTGCATTCAGTTAAACGGAAAGGAGGTCCTTTTGCTAGGGTTTGATGCATGGCGTATTCATGTCAAGTCGTAGAAATGATAGAAACAGTTTTGAGCTGGGGACAAAAAAAATTGCAAAACTGCCGCTATGACACGGATATGTGTAAAAATTGTTTAGGTTGAGAGACAGAGTAAAAAGACAGCGATTTATAAAAGGATTTTACAATTTTTTTTCTCTGACTAGCAGGGCTT
Organism: Stomoxys calcitrans; assembly: GCF_963082655.1. Classification (NCBI taxonomy): domain Eukaryota; kingdom Metazoa; phylum Arthropoda; class Insecta; order Diptera; family Muscidae; genus Stomoxys; species Stomoxys calcitrans. The sequence goes on along the minus strand of NC_081555.1, from coordinate 95,984,282 downwards.
AAACAAGGAGAAGGATAGCAAATGGGAAATAGATGAAGAAGGAAAATTCAAAAACTGAAAATCAGATTTAAAAAAAAAATTATTTTCTAAACAAAAGTGGTCAGCAACAAAAATTTTTTTATAGGGGCGGACCCTCCCCCTTCTCCCAAAAGTACTACCCAAAAATAGAAACGGACTGATCGGGTCAATGTGGGACTCAAATGAAAGGTATTCAGGAGTAGAGTAGGAATTTCATACTAGGAATTGGGTCCAAGTAGCTGGGGGGCCGCCCCAACCCCAAAATTCTCTAAAATAGGTTTTTTTGGACGATTATGACAATATGGGACTACTAAAATGAAAGGTGTTCGGGAGTAGATTGCAAATATGGACAGGAAGGAGAAAAAGGCTTTATAATTGTTTGATTTCGGAAGGGGGGCGTACCCTCCCCCTTACCCCAAAAGTACTACCCAAAAATAAAAGTGGACCGATCGGGACAGTGTGGGACTCAAATGAAAGGTATTCAGGAGTAGAGTACGAATATCATATTAGAAATTGGGGTCAAGTAACTGGGGGGCCGCCCAACCCCAAAATCCTCTAAAATAGGTTTTTTTGACGATCATGACAATATGGGACTCAAATGAAAGGTGTTCGGGAGTAGATTGGGTATATGGACAGGATGGAGAAATAGGCTTTATAATTTTTTGATTTCGGAAGGGGGACGGACCCTCCCCCTTTACCCAAAATTAGCACCTAAAATCAAAAGTGGACTGATCGGGACAATATGGGTATCAAATGAAAGGTATTCAGGAGTAGAGTACGAATTTCATACAAAAATTGAGTCCAAGTACCTGGGTGGCCGCCCCAAACCCAAAATCCTCTAAAATAGGTTTTTTTTGAATGATCATGACAATATGGGACTCAAATGAAAGGTGTTCGGGAGTAGATTGGGAATATGGACATTATGGAGAAATAGGCTTTATAAGTTTTTGATATCGGAAGGGGGCGGACCCTCCCCCTTACCCCAAAAGTACCACCCAAAAATAAAATTGGATCGATCGGGACAATATGGGTATCAAATGAAAGGTATTGGAAAATAGAATACGAATATGGTATTAAAATTTGGGTCTAAGTACCCATCGGGCCGCCCCAACCCCGAAATTGCCCCAAACAGACATATTCGGCGTTCCTATCAATATGGGACACAAAAGAAAGGTATTTGGGAGTAGATTACTAATCTGGCATACAAAATCAGTTCGAAGTAACCAAAAATGTAACCATGACTATATGGGACTCGGTTTTTTTTTGTTTGTTCCGTAGAATCAAACACGGCTAAACCGATTTTCTTAAAATTTTCACAGATTGTGTAAGTTTGTCAGGAAGGAAACATAGGCTATAAAATTTTTTGATTTCGGAAGGGGGAAGGGACCCTCTCCCTTTACCCAAAAATACCACCCCAAATCAAAAGTGGACCGATCGGGACAATATGGGTATCAAATGAAAGGTATTGGAAAATAGAATACGAATATGGTATTAAAATTTAGGTCTAAGGGGGCTGCCCCAACCCCGAAATTCCCCCAAGCAGACATATTGGACGTTCCTATCAATATGGGACTCAAAAGAAAGGTATTTGGGAGTAGATTACTAATCCGGCATACAAAATCAGTTCGAAGTATAGGGATGGGTATGACCCATCATGACTATATGGGAATTGTTAGAATCAAACGGTCAACTGAACCGATTTTCTTAAAATTTTCACAGATTGTGTAAGTTTGTCTAGAAGGAAACATAGGCTATATAATTTTTAGATTTCGGATGGGGGCGGTCTCTCCCCCTACCCCAAAAACACCACCCAAAACCAAAATTGGACGGATGGGCACAATATGGTTATCAAATAAAAGGTATTAGAGGCTAGAAAACGAATATCGTATTAAAATGTTGGTCCAAGTACCTAGCGGACCGCCCCAACCCCAAAACTTCTCCAAACAGATATAATCGGCGTTCCTATCCATATGGGACTCAAATGCAAAGTATTCGGCAATAGATTACAAACAGGGAAAAAAAATTACCCCCAAATGGGCATATTAGCCGACCATGGCTATATGAGACTCAAATAAAATGTATTTGGGAATAGAATACGAATATGACATTAAAATTTGCGTTCCAGTCCAGGTGGCGCTTTTCCTCCTAAAAATACGTCAAATAGGTAAATTGCCCCTTAAGACAATATGGGACTCAAATGAAAGGTATTTGAGAGTACAAACCGAATTTGATATCCAGTTTGGAAGCCAAGTAATTTGGGGGTATATGAAGTACAGTTTAGGGGGTGCTTTAGGGTGTCGCCCCCTAAACTGAATTTAATATCCGAGTATGGCAAATCGGAGCTCAAATCAATGGTATTTGGGGGTAAAGAATGCATTTGATTTTGCGGCCGCCTCAGCCGCAGCACACCTTCCAAACGGTTCATATTTACCGACCATGGCAATATCAGGCTCAAATTAAAGGCATTTGGGAGTGTTGCACGAATTTGATATCCATATTTGAGTCGAAATTTCTGAGCTGCCATCGCTCCCCTAAAAGGAACTTCTCATTACCCTTATTTTTAATAACACCAGATCTCGGAGATTTGAGATGCGATTCGTTCGAAATGTTCACCAAGAAGTGTAAGAAGCAGATTAAAGCCTTCTCTAAGGATGGCGCAATCCGCATCGTTTGACTGCATTAGAGGACTGCCGTCGATAAACTTGGTTAACCCGAAGCCTTTCGGGTCGACGCAGTTTGATTTAAGCGCGTGGGCGACAAACACTGTGGAAAAGCGAAACAGCCGGTAAGACGGCGAACATTTTATGGGGTGATCCGGATCGTGAGAGGACAGTAGCCTCGTCCTGAAAGGAATTTTTTCATAAAAATGTTTGTTAGATTTCTAATTTCATTGCACAATTGTCGTTTGAATGGAAGATGTCTTCTCACCTTGGTATACCTTCCCCTTATATTATTCATATTCTAGCTCCTCTTTTTACCATTTGTGACCGTAAAACCTCACCAGACAAATGAATGTGCTTAACTTAAAGAAGAAAATAAACGATATCTGCTCTTTTGCAACTTTTCAACCTTAAACCACACAACAATTTAAATTCTTAGCCAACATCATTGGCATGGAAACAAACGTCCATTTCTTATGCCCGCACTTAGTTGGTCGAGTACATAGATGTAGTAACCCATCCAATGTGGCACAAAGTACATTCAATTTAAAGAGATGCAATTTTGTCTTCTTCCCTATTTGTTTTGTTATTCTATATCAAAGAATGTTTCGTTTGTGTGATCCAGAGCACTGCAGTAACTTTTTGTTATCATTATTTTTTTTTCCTTCATACCCTATGCACACACACACTTTAGTTGTGCTAATGAGTTTCCGTTTTAGGAATATCAGGGATCCCATGGATACAAGGGATAGATAGAAGAGGAAGCGAAAAACACCCAAACTAACGGAAGCCCGTTTATGCCAAACAGGCAAGTCAGCAGACCGACAATACCTGCATAGAAAAATTGAAATCAGAGAATGTGGATAACATTTTTAGGGTTTAGGAAATCTGTGGTAAGTGGGGGGGATATTCAATCTTAAGTTGGGGTTAAATAATTGAATTAGAGGATTTGAGCAAAATGAGAGCTTAATATGGGGTCTTTAAATTTTGAGTATACAAACATTTTTTGAGGAATTTGAAGTTAGGGACTCAATAAATAGGGAGCAGATAAAGTCAACTAAATCCCACCAATGTCTAGTCATTTCTCCATTATCTATAACACAGCATGAACACAGCAAGTGCTCCATAGTCTCCTCCTTATTTTCATCGAAGTAACTGTTACTGTGCGGTAATCTCATGCGCGCCGCCATGCGGCCTATGGCACAGTGCCCGGTTATGACGCCTGTTAAGTACTCATCGACTCGTCCAGACGAATCCTATCGTGCTTACTCGTCCGCCCTCTCATTTTCTGGAATTCCCTCATGTACAGGAACCAATGTCAGCGTCCCATTGTGAAACCGGAGCCTATCCAGGGATTCCAGATAATCCATCACGTATCTCGACCTCATCACCCTAGACCCCAAGGCCTTGGGCGCCTCCATACTGTACACATTACTCCTGAGTCCCTTCCCTTTGCCAGAATTTCTCTTGCGGCTACTGTAGTGGCACAGACCTCTGCCTGAAAGACCGTACACTCGTCCGGCAGTCTCAGAGACATACCGAGACATTGAGTGCGGCAGAGTAGACCCCCATTCCAGTTCCTGACTCCATCTTGGAGCCATGGGTGTACATCGAGGTCTCATCCTCCTCAAGTACAGCATTCGCTCTCCACTCATCCCTCCCAGGAAAACGAAGCGCAAATGCCCTCACCCGTGTCGACACTGGTGCCAGGTAGTCGGAAATCCTTCTCAGTCTACCATCTGCATCCATAAGTGCACAGTGCCCGGTTATGACCCCTGTTAAGGTACTCATCGACCTCTTATTGAATGCCTGCAATTCCCTCGTCCTCGTCCAGGGCACCTTTGCAGTCCGGCAACCGTCTATCGAGTCCCATCTTGCCACCTAATCCGCTATGCCATTCCCTCTTCGGTGTTCAGTAGCTCTACAAATGACATGTAAGCAAGATTGTCGGCTGCCCCCCCCCGGCGCAGACGAATTCTTCCAGGCTTACTCATCCGCCCTCTCATTTTCTGGGATCCCCTCATGTACAGGAACTCATGTCAGCGTTACATTGTGAATCCGGTGCCTATCCAGGGATTCCAAACAATCCATCACGCATCTCAACCTCATCATCCTAAACCCCAAGGCCTTGAGCGCCGCCATACTGTCCACATAAGTCCTGAGTTATGAGGGCGGTAAATCCCTTTGCCAGAATTTCTCTTGCCGCTACTGTAATGGCACAGACCTCTGCCTGAAAGACCGTACACTCGTCCGGCAGTCTCAGAGACATACTGATATTGAGTGCGTCAGAGCAGACCCCCATTCCAGTTCCTGACTCCATCTTGGAGCCATCGATGTAGATCGAGGTCTCATCCTTTTCAAGTACAGCATTCGCTCCCCATTCATCTCTCCCAGGAAAATCAATCGTGAATGCCCTCACCACAGTCGGCACTGGTGCCAGGTAGTCGGAGATCCTCCTCGGTCTACCCTCCGTATCCATATCCCCCAGATTCGAGCTGTGGCCGCAACCATTCTCCTTCAGCAGGCCCAGGTAAATCAATCGTGAATGCCCTCACCACAGTCGGCACTGGTGCCAGGTAGTCGGAGATCCTCCTCGATCTACCCTCCGCATCCATAACACCCAGATTCGAGCTGTGGCCGCAATCGTTCTCCTTCAGCAGGTCCAGCTACCTCAGTTTCGAATATAGGCCTCTATGGGCTGCACATCAAACATCGCTTCCAGGCTTGCCTGTGGTTTGACCCCGACGCAGGCCAGTCCTTGGACCTTTTCGAACTCCCTCGTACGTGTGCTTTTCTCCACGGCCTTCCACCGTACCAGTGCTTCAGAGTTTATTACTGGTCTCATGATGATTTCTCCACAGCCTTCGAGCATACCAGTGCTTCAGAGTTTAGTACTGGTCTCACGATAGCCGTATACATCCAATAAATCATTTTGGTGGCTTCCCTCCCACTTCCTGCCGAATATCCTCCTGCGGGAGTAAAAAGCGCACGCTGCCTTACGGCTTCTTTCCTCGGTCTTCCTCTTCCAGTACAGTTTCGAATCGAGGACTATGCCAAGGTACTTCACCTCCTTCGACAGCCCGATGATACCGTCCAAGGACGGGAGTCCGAACTCCGGTATCTTGTATCTACACGTGTTGAGCACCAGTTGGTCCTCAACCCATTGTTGGTAGCCCATCGTGACAATCTCCTCAGAGACCCTTACATGACCTCGCCGATCATCGACAAAAATCTGTCTCGGACTAGCAGCACGACGTTGTCCGCATAAGCGATTATCCTCGTGCCATCCCCTCCGATATCCAATAGGATTTCAATAATCACGAGGTCCCATAGAATCGGTGAGAACACTCCTTCTTGGGGCGTTCCTCTCGTCACTCGCCTTCTGACCACACTATCTCCCAGGTTGGCATTAACAATCCTGCCATAATCTCTGCGCTGGGAGATTATGGGGTGAATCCCCGTGCGGTTCAGTGCGACGACTATCGATCCTCCTTGGGGCGGTCCTCTGGTCACTAGCCTTCTGACCACACTATCTCCCAGGTTGGCATTAACAATCCTGCCATAATCTCTGCGCTTGGAGATTTTGGGGTGAATCCCCGTGCGGTTCAGTGCGACGACTATCGATCCTCCTTGGGGCGTTCCTCTGGTCACTCGCCTTCTGACCACACTATCTCCCAGGTTGGCATTAACAATCCTGCCATAATCTCTCCGCTGAGAGATTATGGGGTGAATCCCCGTGCGGTTCAGTGCGGCGACTATCGATCCTATCTTCACATTATTGAAGGCCCCCTCAATATCCAAGAAAGCCGCCAAAGTGTACTCCTTTTGTCGGAGAGACGTCTCGACCTCCTGTACCACCTCGTAAAAGGCCGACTCCACCGACCTGCCTTTGAGGTATGCGGTTTAGTGCGGCAACTATCGGTCCTATCTTCACATTATTGAAGGCCCTCTCAATATCCAAGAAGGGCGCCAAAGTGTACTCCTTCTGTCGGAGAGACGTCTCGACCTCCTGTAACACCTGAGGGGCAATCTCCACCAACCTGCTTTTGAGGTATGCGTCTTGTGCCACCTTCAGGTCAATAAGTCTTTCCAGTGCTTTCAGCAAAAATGATGATTGACTAATAGGCCTATAATCCTCAGTTGTATAGCGGTTTATTCTTCCCACCTTGGGGATAAAATTTTTTTTCTGCGTCAGTCCACCTTCAGGTCAATCAGTCTTTCCAGTGTTTTCAGCAAATAATACGCCTTTAATCCTTCGTCGTATAGCGGTTTACTCTTCCCGCTTTGGGGATAAAATTTTTTTTTCGGCGTCAGTCCACCTTCAGGTCAATCAGTCTTTCCAGTGTTTTCAGCAAAAACGATGACTGACTAATAGGCCTATAATCCTTCGTTGTATAGCGGTTTATTCTTCCAGCCTTGGGGATAAGGACCACCTTGACCTATCTCCATGCTCTTGGTATGTGGGACCAGGCTCGCTCGGAAAATCCGTTAAGCGCAAAATTTTCATAAATTTTTTTTTTTAATTTTGGTTCGTATTGTCTTTGGAAAAAGTGGGGGTAGAAACACAGATTATGCAGAAATCACTAGACATTGATATGATATGCAAACACTTTATTGAATCCCTAACATTTGAATTCCTTTACAAAATTTATTTATACCAAAAATTTAGACACACCAAAGCATGCTTCCATTTTGTTCTAAAGGCGAAATTTCAAAGAAAACTTCTCTCAAGACAAAATTTGAAAAAAAATTTTTTTCATTAATTTTTTTGCCCAAGAAAAAATTCTAATGAAATCTCAAGAACAATAAATCAATAAAAATATACCCATAGAAAATTTTTTTAAAAATTTCTTAATGCTAAAACTTTAAAAACCAAAATCTTTTCTCTTTTTAGAAAATCTTTTTTTTTTAATTTTTTCCTTAGAAATTCCTCGATTTTTTGTAGCAATTAAAGTTCTATTTTCACAAATTAAAGCCCTTTCCTCGTTGGCCCAGTCATTAGCAAAAGCAAATGCATTTCCATTACAGTTCACAAGAACTGTAACACAAAAGCCAAATGTTATTAACCTTAAAAAACATGGCGCTGTCGGAGCAGAATGGCTGTTCATCAACCTAATTTTGCAGCAATAGTGGAAACTCATCCTCAACCTCCTCCCGCCCATGCCGTCTTTTCTCAGGCCCTTAGGCCATAGGCCATAAAAACTATGTGAAAAAGTGTCAAAGCTAAAAAAAAGGAAGAGAAGGTAATAAAAAACCGTTGCGATGGAAGGAGATGGAGATGGAGGGTGGGTGACAATTCTACTAGAACAAATGCACTTAAATTATGGCAAATTAAACACCACTCTTGGCTCTCAGGCAGACAGATTGCAATGAGACGAGCAAGTGAAATGCATGCAAACGTATGAGAATGAAAATGTAACATAAATGTGGTGCTAGCATCTACTTGGAAACACAGAATAACACCATCAGACTAAGGTTGCCAGGCCAAAGATTGTAAGAAAACTCTTAGATATGGGAAACTTTTGGCAAAAAAAAACTTTCAGGTCAAATTTCTGTCAATGCTGTTAAGGAATAGTAAATCTTGTGGGATTTTTACTCTACCATGTAGAACATCATAAGTAAGAGCATTTTTTCCGTGCGAAGTTTCCATTTTACTTCTCCCATCGGACGCCTACCCAGGCGGTGGATAGGGAAAAGCTCAAAACTTGCGGGGCAAACCAACAAGTTAGTATAAGCAGGGGATGTCCCGCTTGCACGGATACGAATACCGATGAGTCAAAGGAAATGGCCAACAGTGACGCTCGCAGATCTTCACATGTTTCACCATTAAGAAAGACCGGCCCAGAAGATCGTTGGCGTTGTTTCTTCACTGCTTACTTAGTCCAAAGTAGCATCTGTTTGCCAGTACTCTTCACAGATTACACTATACCAGACTCTGATACTACCCGTTCTGTTATATGGTTCTGAAGCGTGGGTACTTGTGAAAGCAGATGAGGCAGTGCTTGGAGTATTTGAGAGAAAGATTCTTCGTATGGACCAGTTTGCGTTAATGGAGAATATAGGCGATGTATGAACCACGAGCTGTATGAGCTGTATGGCGACCATAGCATAGTTACACGCATCAAAGTACAACGGCTGCATTGGCTAGGTAATGTTGTCAGAATGGATGAAGAAGCTCCAGCAAAGAACTCTCTTGAAGGCGAACACGGTGGTACACCCAAACCGGGAAGACCAAAAGCCCGATGGAAAGTTCAAGTTGTGGAAGACACATCGAAACTTGGTGTCAGGGATTTTAGAATGAGCGCAGAAGATCGAGGCGCTTGGAACGCCATTCTACGTTCGGCTAGAGGAACAAATATTCTGTCTCAGCCAATTAAAGTAAAGTAAGTAGAGGGTCGTTGGCAGCCCCAGCATTAGGTATCGATGTGATGGCTCAATACGGCATCCATTTAAAAATATCACAATTACCGAAACATCAACAAGAAATAATGGAATAGACAACCCTCCGATTACGACCTATGGATTCAGAACACGGTTTATATTGGGAACATGGAACGTCAAAACTCTCTCCGAATCATCGAGACATTACCAAGTCCAGAACGAGATGTCAAACTACAACCTAGACATCCTCGGTTTAAGTGAATCACGATGGCCGAGATCCAGATCTCTGACTCATAGTTCATTTTTTCAGGCAATGCTATCCACCAAATAAATGGAGTAGGTCTTTTATTGTCGCCGAAAGCAAAAGCGAGCTTCTATCATACAATGTCATATCTGAACGCATCATGACGATTTTGACGAAGATTAACTTCAAAAATTCCTCAAAATATCCATTGTACATTGTTACGCGCCAACCGAACCCGACGACGACGAAACAAAGGAACAACTCGCTAACTTCCCAACTCGTCTCGCTCTCTACCAAAAGGAGACATTAAATTTGTTGTGGGAGATTTCAATGCCAAGGAGGGCAATAACAACAATAATCTACAATCATCATGGGAATGCAAGGAATTGGTGATACCAGGAATGACAATGGCGACAACGTAAATGGACCTAAAATTTTCCAAAGACAAATTTGACATTGTTCATTCAACACAGGATTGACCTTTTTCCTACATACAGGCATATTACGCAAGCCAAATTGGATTCACGACCACTGCGTACGGAGGACTCTGTGAAAACTAGACTGCAGGATCTTATGGACCATACTTCCAAACTGCCGCTGGAGAGTCTTCCTAAAAAACTTACATTGATCAGTAAATGCGGTTGCGATGGATAATCAGAACAAAACATTTATAAACAAAGGATATCTTCCGCAAATATGTTAATGGCATCTGTTGTTCCATTGCGGATAGTATCTGACGTTTCCCTTCACTGGAAAAATCCACGTCATATCTGAACTTATAATGACGTCAAGATTAACATTAAAATTCCTCAAAATATCCATTGTACAATTCTACGCACCAACCGAACCCGGCGACGAAGCAACAAAGGATCAAATCTATTCCCAACTCGACTCGTTCTCTACCAAAAGGAGACATTAAACTTGTTGTGGGAGATTTCAATGGCAAGGAGGGCAATAACAACAACAATCTAGAATCATCATGGGAATGCAAGGACTTGGTGATATCAGGAATGACAATGGCAATAATGTTTATGGACCCAGAACTTTCCAAAGACAAATTTGACATACTAAGGACATTGTTCATCCAACACAGGATTGACCTTTTACCTACATACAGGCATATTACGCAAGCCATATTGGATTCACGACCACTGCGTACGGAAGACTCTGTGAAAATTAGACTGCAGGATCTTATGGACCATACTTCAAAACGGCCGCTCGAGAGTCTTCCTAAAAAACTTTCATTGATCAGTAAATGCGGTCGCAATGGATCATCAAAACAAAGCATGTATAAACAAAGGATATCTTCCGCAAATATGTTAATGGCATCTGTTGTTCCTTTGCGGATAGAATCTGACGTTTCCCTTCACAGGAAAAATCCACGTCATATCTGAACTTATCATGACGGCAAGATTAACTTCAAAATTCCTCAAAATATCCATTGTACAATTCTACGCACCAAAGGAACCCGGCGACGACGCAACAAAGGAACAAATCTATTCCCAACTCGACTCGTTCTCCACCAAATGGAGACATTAAACTTGTTGTAGGAGATTTCAATGCCACGGTGGACAATAACCACAACAATCTACAATCATCATGGGAATGCAAGGACTTGGTGATACCAGGAATGACAATGGCAATAATATTTATGGGCCCAGAACTTTCCAAAGACAAATTTGACATACTAAGGACATCGTTCATTCAACACAGGATTGATTGGATTCTTCTGTAAATTCGACTGCATACGGAATTTACAGAAGACTCTGTGAAAACCAGACTGCAGGATCTTATGGACCATATTTCAAAGCGGCTGCTGGAGAGTCTTCCTGAAAATGAGGTGGCGACTCTTCCCAAAAAAACTAACATTCATCAGTAAATGGGGTTGCTGTGGATAATCAGAACAAAGCATTTATAAACAAAGGATATCTTCCGCAAAGGATATCTGTTGTTCCTTTGTGGCTAGTATCTGAAGTTTCCTCGCTGGAAAAATCCAGGTCCTTCCTTAGTGGATTATTGCCGACCAATAATGTTTCAATTTGCAAAGGAATCTGGAAAACTCATAAGTGCAACGGTGAAGGATATTGAACAGCAGGATTAAGCCCACAGTGTTGAACATTGGAGAAGGGAAATATGTTGAATGCAGCTAAGAGTTTCTCTGAGCATGGTTGACGGAAAAGTCGTAAACGAACTGACAGGAACAACCTCAACATTGTCTTGTCCCATTAGTAAAAAAGAGTCAGAAGAACTTTGGTAATTTGAACTCTTCTACAAACAAGAAGAACTACGATTATGGAATGTCAACTTTTTATGCGAGAATACGGAGCATGGAGTTCTTGCTAAAATTGACGAATATCACAAAAGGAAGAAAAGTTCGATGAAAATACATCAACTAAGGATAAGGAATATATCTGAAAAAAGCAAATACAGCATGATTTTTTTAAACAACTTAGACTAAGGGTAGACTATCCCAAGTATGGATAAGGAAACTCAAACAATGGAAACACTTCTAGACAATATTTTGAAAATGATGAGGCTGTAACTGGAATTGACAATCAAATCGCAAAGAGATAAGGAACTATTTTAAACGTCTTAAACAGCAAGGATAGCATCAATTCTACAAAATATGGAGAATATGCATTAAAAATGAGCTGTATGACGACGATAGCATTGTTATAGGCATCAAAATACAACGGCTGCTTTGGCTAGGTAATGTTGTCAGAATGGATGAAGAAGTCTTTTGAAGGCAAACACACGTGGTACACCCAAACCGGGAAGACCAAAAGCCCGATGGAAAGATTAAGTTGTGGGGAGACACCTCGAAACTTGGTGTCAGAGATTTTAGAATGAGCGCAGAAGATCGAGGCGTTTGGAACGCTATTCTACGTTCTGCTAGTGGAACAAATATTCTGTCGTAGCCAATTAAAGTAAAGTAACGTAGCCAATTAAAGTAAAGTAAAAACTGCAACGAGAACGAATCGGAATTAACAACAACCGAACATCAATGAAAGCGATGGTGCAGTTTCTACAGCTCCGAAGGATCAGCAACCGAGGACGCAAGCTTCGACCTTCTCAATCCCCCTGTGAGCCACAACCCACGCAGGGATATATCTACGGCGCCAACCACCTGTGAAGAGATTGAGGCTGTTCTGCTCTCACTTAAAAACGATATATCAGCCGGGCGTGATAATATACCTGCTGAACTGTTGCGGTATGGGGCATACCCCATAGCTCAGGCTATCACCCCAATAATCAGGGAGGCCTGGGATACAAACGCTGTCCCCATGGAATGGAAGAAGGGGATAATGGTCACAATCCCAAAGAAGGGTGAACTCACCCAGTGTAAAAGTTGGAGGGGATTACATTGCTAAATGCAATATATAAAGTGATGGCAAGTCTTCTTCTGCAGCGCATAACGTCTGCACTTTTGGGAACGGAACAGGCAGGCTTTCAGCCAGGACGTTCTTGTGCACCCCACATTAACTCCCTGCGCATAACCATTGAACAGTCTGCAGCACTTAATACACACCTATACCTTTTACTCATCGACTTCCAGCGAGCTTTTGACACAGTTCCATGAAGTTCAATGTGGAACAGGCTGTTGAATAAGGGAACCCCCCTAAAAAAATCGTGAAAATAAAAAGAGAGCTGTATAGGTGTGCTGAAGTTTCATACCGTTTCAAGGGAAAAGTGAGCCGACCTTTCGGGATCAACAACGGAGTGAGGCAGGGTTACATCCTGTCACCGACGCTATAATTCATTTTATTAGACTCCGCATTAGAAACAACTAATGCTGAGGCATCCGGAGGCCGATGTAGCGCAGAGGTTAGCATGTCCGCCTATGACGCTTAACGCCTGGGGTTCGATTTCTGGTGGGACCATTATCAAAAATTTTCAGGGGTGATTTTCCCCTCCTAATGGTGGCAACATTTCTAAGGTACTATGCCATGTTAAACTCGGCTATAAAAAGAGGACTCGGCTATTAAAAGGAGGCCCCTTATCATTGAGCCTAAAACTTGAATTGTATTGCACTCATTGATATGTGAAAAGTTTGTCCCTGTTCGTTAGTGGAATGTTCATGGGCAAAATTTGCAATTTGCAATGCTGAGGCACTCTATGTCAAACGCTGCGGTATTAACGACTTCCTCGGAGACATCGTCTACGCGAATGATATATGCCTCTTTGGGCATCGCTTCGAGCACATAAAGGCGAAACTGGAACGATTGAACGAAAATGCTGCCAAAGTAGGCCTGAGGATAGACATAGCAAAGATGATGAGGATAGGAACATCAAATCTGACACCGCTCACTATAAACGATCATGTAATTGACAATTTTGCACAACTATTCCAATCTTGGCAGCCTCTTTTAGACTCAACAATGATTGGAGATGCAGTGACATCTCACATAATACAAAAGTCAGGATCTAAAGTAGTGTGACGTATATTTTATTATATGGTTGTACAACTTGGAGCTTGACACAAACGACTATCGGCAAAGTCCAAGTTTTTATAAATCGCTGCTTACGACGAATAATCAACCAATCAATCCTTGAGTATTAATGTTCATATATTTTTACAATCAATTTATAGGCTGTAATTTCCTTCCATCTTTCAATTCGATATTCATTTTTACCCTTCAACATTTTTTCATATCAAAACTTCATCCTTTGTGTTCGTAAAAGTTTTATTAATTGGCAACACTGTCACACTTAAAACAGTAGCAGCCTAAAGTACTGTCAAATGAGGATGATAAAGTGGGTGGTAATGTTGTATGCCCTTACATAGCACAAGAAACTACATTGCCAGAGCAACTGTAAACACTATTCTTACTAACGGTGAGTGACAAAAACAACAGCAACAACAACCACAGCGACTACTCTAACAAACTGCATGCAACAACCTAAAGCACCATAGAAAGAGGCATAGAAAGTATGGTTACCCAACAAAGCTACAGTCACAGTCTGTCACTCACTTCAACAGTGTCATTTATGAACCCCAGACTCAGTGAGGCCCTACAGGGGGAGAAGTAAGGCAGAGAGGTGCTTGCACTCTCACACAGAAACCCGTTGATGAGGTAAACGGTGTTGGTGTGATGATGATGGAGATGGAGATGACTACAATGACAATGCCTCTGACTTTTGTGGTGGTAGTTGTGTTTGGACTCTTTTAGTGGTGACAATGATGATAATAACGTTGATGACGACAGTGATGAGTACTTGTGATAAGCTTCATGCTCTCCATGTTGTCAACAAATACAATTTTAAAAAATCCTTCCCAAAAAATGGGGGGGAAAAAAGTGCAAAATGCATTGAGCAGACAAAGAGCCATAAAATTTTGTCTTTTAGTGTTAATTATATGACGAAACTGCAAGCAATGATGTAAAATGAAATGGTTTTCGCTGAGCATATAGGGTTGGTTAAAGTAGACAACTAAAGGAATCGTGATACAAACTGCTTAATTTCAATGGATATTTAATGCAAATTGGTTTGAGCTGTGATTTGGGAAAGAAAATTCAATTTTTTTTAAATTTGCTATAAAAATAAAGTTTTATTTTTTTTATCTGTACGAAATTTGTCTGAAAGTTAAGTTAAAATAAAATAAGTAAAAGAGTGGTGAATTCGGCCGGGCCGAATCTTATATACTCTCCACCATGGAACGCATTTATCGAGTTCTTTGCGCGGTATCTCATTCCAGGCAAACAAAGAATAATAGAAAAGAATTTTCATGCTATTGAATATATATCAAGTTATAGTCCGAATCGGACCATAAGTAAATTGAATCTTGAAGATCATAGTAGAAGTCATTGGGTAGTATTTCAGTCCATTCGGATGAGAATTGCGCCTTGTAGGGCCTCAAGAAGCATATTCGGGAGATAGATTTAAATGGGAGCTGTATCAGGCTATACATCGATAAACACCATATTGGACACGGATAAGAATTGCGCCCTCTAGAGGCTTTAGAAGTCAAGATCCCAGATCGGTTTATATGAGAATTGCGACTTCTATTGGCTCCAGAAGTCAAGATCCAAAATCGGTATATATGGCAGCTATATCAAGTTATAGACCGATTTTAACCATACTTAAAACAATTGTTGGAAAAAAAAACAAAAACAAAACACTTCAAGTCAAGATACAAGATCTGTATAGATGGCAGCTGTATCAAGTTATGGACCGATTTTAGCCATACTTAGCACAATTGTTGGAGGTCATAACAAAACACATCAAGCAAAATTTCAGCCAAATTGGATGAGAATTGCGCCCTCTATTGGCTCAAGAAGTCAAGATACAAGATCGGTTTATATGGCAGCTATATCAGGCTAACGACCGATTTAAAGCATATTTGGCACAGTTATTAAAAGTCATAAGAAAACACCTCATGCAAAATTTAAGCCAAATCGGATGAAAATTGCGCCCTCTATTGGCTCAAGAAGTCAAAACCCAAGATCGGTTTATATGGCAGCTATATCAGGCTAAAGACCGATTTAAACCATATTTGGCACAGTTATTAAAAGTCATAGGAAAACACCTCATGCTAAATTTCAGCTTAATCGGATAAGAATTGCGCCGTCTAGTGGCTCAAAAAGTCAAGATCCAAGACCGGTTTATATGGCAGCTATATCAGGATATGGACCGATTCAAACCATACTCAGCACAATTGTTGGAAGTCATAATAAAACACCTCATGCAAAATTTCAGCCAAATCGGATTAGCATAGCGCCCTCTAGTGGCTCAAGAAGTCAAGATCCAAGATCGGTTTATATGGCAGCTATATCAGGTCATGGACCGATTCAAACCATACTCAGCACAATTGTTGGAAGTCATAATAAAACACCTCATGCAAAATTTCAGCCAAATCAGATTAGCATAGCGCCCTCTAGCGGCTCAAGAAGTCAAGATCCAAGATCGGTTTATATGGCAGCTATATCAGGTTATGGACCGATTTAAACCATACTCAGCACAATTGTTGGAAGTCATAACATAACACTTCATGCAAAATTTCAGCCACATCGGATAAGAATTGCGCCCTCTAGTGGTTCAAGAAGTCAAGATCCAAGATCGGTTTATATGGCAGCTATATCAGGTTATGGACCGATTTTAACCATCCTCAGCACAATTGTTGGAAGTCAAAGCAAAACACTTCAAGCTAAATTTCAGCCAAATTGGATGAAAATTGCGCCCTCTGTTGGCTCAAGAAGTCAAGATCCAAGATCGGTGTATATGGCAGCTATATCAGGTTATGGACCGATTCAAACCATCCTCAGCACAATTGTTGGAAGTCATAACAAAGCATTTCATGCAAAATTTAAGCCAAATCGGATGAGAGTTGCGCCCTCTATTGGCTCAAGAAGTCAAGACCCAAGATTGGTTTCTATGGCAGCTATGAACCGATCAGGACCCTACTTAGCACAGTTGTTAAAAGTCATAAAAAAAACACATTATACAAAATTTTAGTCAAATCGAAGAAGAACTGCCCCTTCCAGAGGCTCATTATGTTAAACTCCTAGATCGGTTTATATGATAGCTATATCAGGTAACCTGATGTCAATGAGATAATTGGGACCTATCAATGCGTCTTTAAAACTGGTATTTCCACCCTAGACTAGATATTCACACTGCCCCAAAATCCTGGAAAAGACCCGAGAAGGACAAGTCAACACCTACCATCTCTCCATCTTGTAGGTTAGGTTAGGTAAAAGTGGCAGTCCTTTACAGACTCACTTAGACAATGTTAAGTCCATTGGGATACCACAGTAGCAACAGACCAAGGCCTCTCGAAGCCAAGACCTCTACTCTGGCCTCCAACTCGGTTACCTGATTACCTAGATTTATGCTCCTGTGTATAATATAGTCGGCTGCGCCCGACTTTAGCCTTTCCTTACTGGTTTTAGTTCATTTTTACCTCTACCAGATCTACTTGATTATGAATGAAAATAAAAATCAATCATTTTCGTCAACATAGCCAAAAACCCAATGATATCACCTCAAATCAAACTCCCATAAACTAAAAAAGCGATGTGTTGAGCCATTAACCTAAGTCAAGGAAAAAAAACCCCAATGTCAACAATTCTCTGACTTGAGGTTGAAAAACAAAAAAAATGTTTGCTTTATGTTTTTTAATTAACACCCCAAATTATTATTTATGGCCAGAGTCACATGTGATGGTTTTTGGGTCGTTTTAAAGAGCACGTCTTCCAGGAATTCAAAAAAAATCTTAAATGTCACCGAGATACCCATGTTAATGAGGAGCGGTGATGGAATATGTCCTCAAAGGCCAACTTACTAATTTGCTGAAACATTTAAAATATTCCTTTTTTTAGGGGGGAAGAAAGAAGTACCCTATTTTGTGGTTTACTGGAATGGTATTTGCTGGCGAAGGTGAATAATGACTCTGTGGTTCTTTGCTCATTCAGCAAAGTTGCATGGACAAAGAGACTTAAACAAGCAAAAGTTGGTAAATGAAGAAATTGGTCGAATATTTTATGCCATTCGCAATGGGTGTCCTTCAAACATCCTTCTCACAAATCAATGAGTGCTGTCCGATTCAATTTTAAGCTCAATGAAAAGGGACCTCCTTTTTATAGCCGTGTCCCAACGGCCTACCACAGAGCGACACCTCTTTGGGCAGCAGTTTTTACATGGCAAAGTACTTTGCAAATGTCGCCAGCATTAGGAGGGGATAATCACCGCTGAAAAATTTTCTGATGGTCGTGTCAGGATTCGAACCCAGGCGTTCAGCTTCAAAGGCGGACATGCTAACCTCTGCGTGAGTGAAGAAATCAGGTGTGTGAAAAGGCAAAGAAAGGAGTACGGAAGGACGGACAGAGATATACGAAAGGACGGACAAATGTGTACAGAAGGACAGAGAAGCTTGTAAGGAAGGACGGACACATTTATACAGAAGGACGGACAAAGGTGTATAGAAGGACAGACAAATTTTTATGGATGGACTTACAAATTTGAGCGAAAGGACATGCAAACGTGCTTTCCGCACACGAACAATGGTTTAGTGAACGCAAGACAAAATTTTATGGATGTACGGACAAACTTGTATGGAAGGATGGACAGTGGCACAGAACGACGGACAGAGATATACGAAAGGACAGACAGAGATATACGAAAGGACGGACAAATGTGTACAGAAGGACAGAAAAGCTTGTAAGGAAGGACGGACACATTTATACAGAAGGACGGACAAAGCTGTATGGAAGGACAGACAAATATTTATGGATGGACTAACAAATTTAAGCGAAAGGACATACAAACGTGCTTTCCGCACACGAACAATGTTTTAGTGAACGACAGACAAAATTTTATGGATGTAGGGACAAACTTGTACACATTTATACAGAAGGACGGACAAAGCTGTATAGAAGGACATACACATTTTTATGGATGGACGGACAAATTTGTGTGAGAGGACAGACAAATATTTTCCGCACACGGACAATGGTGTAGAGAAGGACAGACAAAATTGTATGGATATGCGGATAAATTTGTACGGAAGGACGGACAGTGGCGCACGGAAGGACGTACAGTAACACACGGAAGGACGGACAGTGGAACACGGATGGACATACAGTGGCGCACGTATGAACGAACAGTGGCACACGGAAGGACGGACAGTGGCACACGGAACGACAAACAGTGGCACATGGTAGGACGAACAGTGACACACGGAAGGACGGACAGTGCCACACGGACGGACGAACAGTGGCACCCGGAAGGACGGACAGTGGCACACGGATGGACGGACAATGGCAACCGGATGGACGGACAATGGCAAACGGAAGGACGTACAGTAACACACGCAAGGACGGACAGTGGCACACGGAAGGACGGACAGTGGCACACGGATGGAAGGACAGTGGCACACGGTAGAACGAACAGTGACACACGGAAGGACGGACAGGGGCACAAAGGAAGGACGAACAGTGGCTCACAGAAGAACGGACAGAGGTGTACGGAATGACAAACTAAGTTGCACTTCCTTTTTTATACCCTTCACCATAGGATGGGGGTATACTAATTTCGTCATTCTGTTTGTAACACCTCGAAATATGCGTCTCAGACCACATAAAGTATATATATTCTTGATCGTCATGTCATTTTAAGTCAATTTGGGCATATCCGTCCGTCCGTCTGTCTGTCGAAAACACGCAAATTTTCGAAGGAATAAAGCTAGCCGCTTGAAATTTTGCACAAATACTTTTTATTAGTATGGGTCAGTTGGGAATGTAAATGGGCCAAATCGGTCCATGTTTTGATATAGCTGCCACATAAACCGATCTTGGCCCTTGATTTCTTGAGCCTCTAGAGGACGCAATTCTTATCCGATTGGAATGCAATTTTGCTCGACGTGTTTTGTTATGATATCCAACAACTGTGTTAAGTATGATTCAAATCGGTTTATAATCTGGTATAGCTGTCATATAAACCTATCTTGGGTCTTGACTTCTTGAGCCTCTAGAGGGCGCAATTCTTATCCGATGGGAATGAAATTTTGCCGTAGTGTTTTTGTGACACTTCCAACAACTGTGCTAAGTATGATTCAAATCGGTCTATAACCTAGTATGGCTGTCATATAAACCGATCTTGGGTCTTGACTTCTTGAGCTAATTGAGCGCGCAATTCTTATTCGATTTGGCAGAAATTTTGCATGAAGTGTTTTGCTATGCTATTCCAGTAACTCTGTTAAGTATAGCACAAATCGGTATAGAACCTGATATAGCTGCCATATAAACCGATCTGGGATCTTGACTTCTTAAACCTCTAGAGGGCGCAATTCTCATCCGATTTGGCAGAAATTTTGTACAACCGCTTCTCTCATGACAACATACGTGTCTAATATGGTCTGAATCGATCAATAGCTTGATACAGCTCCCATATAAAGATGTCTACCGATTTTGCTTCTTGAGCCCCTACAGGGCACAATTCTTATCCGAACTAACTGAAATATTACACAACACTCGTTTATGTCCGAATCGGACTATAACTTGATATAGCTCCAATAGCATAACATTTCTTATTCAATATTCTTTGTTTGCCTAAAAAGAGCTACCGCGCTTAGAACTCGACAAATGCGATCCATGGTGTAGGGTGTACAAGATTCGACCCGGCCGAACTTAGCACATAACGTAAGTTTTACAATTTATTACAAACGGACTGACGAAACAAGCCAACCTCCATCTCCTACTTTGAAGGGTATACAAAAAAACAGAATTTCCAAAAATAATGTGACAAATCCCCTTGTGCTTAAATAAAGTCATGGCTAAGCCCCCTATGTACCCAGCAAGCACAAAAAAACAGACCACGAGCTAAATTTAAGAAATTTTAAAAATTCATCAAACAATGTTTCAGCTGCCAACAGCTTCAGTAGTGAGCAAAAAGGATGAGCGTATGAAAGAAACCCGAAATATAACAGATCCACCAACGAGTACGAGCGGACAAACAACAATGTTGGATATAAATCATAATTTGTCAGCTTGTGGTGGCAGCTCTCTGGTCTTGGCTTGGCTGTCTAGTTGAGCCATAGCAACATAGCACCCGTTGAGACTTGTCGACATACAAAACTTGTGGTTTGACCATATCATCCTCAGTTCCACTCGTGGCCGTTTATAGTTGCTGTGCATCATTTATAAAGTACTGCTGCTGTTATGATATGAACTCGTATCCATATCAAAATGCAAAACATTATTCTTCATTAGATTTGCATAAAAACAAAAATCTTTCCCCTTCATATCATCTGGCGGGCACAGCATCAATTCCTTGTTCTCGAATGGTGTTATGAGAATAACGCACAACAAGCCATTGTGAACCATAAAAATGTGAATGCGTCGTCACCATCGCGACGCAAACCGCAACAAAAGTTAACCATGCAAGCGAAGAAAAGTGTCAGTTATGACACCAATGCGGCCTTAATTAGTTATAAGAAAAAGCACAGCAAACATTTTTGGAGCAGAAACAAACAAATCAACAAAGAAAATATTAAAAATTTCAATAAAAACTATTTATTTTATTTTTGACCCCACTTAAGTGTCGGTGTCTGTTAGCCGCGAACGCCTGACAACGATATAGAAAATGCTACAACGCACAGTGGGAGAAAATTGAAAAAACTAGTAAACAAGTAAAAGCGGGCTAAGTTCAGCCGGGTCGAACTTTGGAAACGCACCGCCATGGATATATTAACCACCCTCTTTTATAAAAACTCCACTACCACATGTGGTAGTGGAGGGTGCAAATGGAGGTTGGTCTGGATCATATTTGATTCAGGTCTCGAAAACTCTTACACAAGTCAAAGTTTCAGCGAAATCGGGCAACAAATCCGCTTTTTATGGGATTAAGACCCCAAATTGGTAGAGCGGTCTAAATGGCAGCTATATCCAAACAAAGTCCTATCTGGACCATATGCTGTTTGGATGACGGGAGGCTTAGTACAAGTCACTGTGCCAACTTCCAGCGAAATCGGGATATAAATGCAGATTTTATGTGCTTAGGACCCTTAACCGACAGATCGGTCTATATGACAGCTACATCGAAATATCGTCCGATCTAAACCATATTTGGGTCAGATGTTGGGAGGCTTTAAGCAACTCACTGTTTCCAATTTCACCAAAATCGTTTAAGAAATAAAGCTTATATGGGCTTTAGACCCTTTATCGGCAGATCGGTCTATATGTCAGCTATATTCAAATATAGTACCATCAGTACCATATGCGAATCGGAAGTCGGGAGGGTAAAAACAACTCACTGATGCAAATTTCAGCAAAATTGGATAATAAGTAAAACTTTTATGGGCTTCAGACCCTTAATGGGAAGTTTGGTCTATATGGCAGCTATATCTAACTATGGTCCGATCTGAACCATATTTGAATAAGATGTCAAGAGGCCTGAAACAACTCAGAGATGCGAATTTCAGGGAAATCGGATAAAAATTGCGGCTTTTATGGGCTTCAGACCCTTAATCGGCAGATCGGTCTATACGGCAGCTATATCTAAACATAGTCTGATCTGAACCATATGTGAGTCAGAAGGAGGATAAAACAACTCACTGATGCAAATTTCAGCGAAATCGGATAATAATTGCTGCTTTTATGGGCTTCAGACTATTAATCGGCAGATCGGTCTATATGGCAGCTATATTTAAATATAGTCCGATCTGAACCATATTTGGGTTGGATATCGAGAGACTTACAACAACTCTCTGTTTCAAATTTCAGCTAAATCGGGTAATAAATAGAGCTTTAGTGGGCTTCTGACCCTTTATCTGCAGATCGGTCTACATGACAGCTATATTTATATATAGTCCGATCTGCACCATATTTGGATCGGATGACGGGAGGCTTACAACAACTCAAGGTTTCAAATTTCAGCCACATCGGCCGGGCCAAATCTTATATACCCTCTAGCATAGATCGGATTTGTCGAGTTCTTCGTAGAGCTGGCAAAATATCGATGGCACTATCGATACTATCGATATTTAAATTATCGATTGATATTTTTCCGATGGCTACTATCGCAAAAGTTCAAATTTTTTGCAACTTTAAACAAAAATGAGCAAACTGACACTGAATGCATCAACAATATAACAACAAAGAGAATGCAAACAAAAATCTGACATCTTAACACCGTCAAACCTGGTCGGCTGGTAACAGTTGTTCGCGTGAGACCACCTTATTAAATCTGCCTTGAAATAAAACCAAGATTAATAAAGTCAGTTGGAAGTCATGAGAGAAATCATGGTACAAAATGTTAGCCTAATCAGATGAAAATTGCGCCCTCTATAAGCTTAAGAAGTCAAGATCCAAGATCGGTTTATATGGCAGCTAAATCGGGTTATGGACCGATTCGGACCATACTTGGCAAGGTTGTTGAAAATCAAAGCAAAACACTTCATGCAAAATTTCAGCATAATCGGATAAGAATTGCGCCCTCTTTAGGTTCAAGAAGTCAAGACCCCAGATCGGTTTATATGGCAGCTATATCAGGTTATCAACCGATTTTTACCATACAAATCACAGCTGTTGGAAGTCATAAAAAAACACTTCACGCTAAATTTTAGCGTAATTGGATAACAATTGCGCCCTCTAGAGGATCAAGAAGTCAAGATTCAGAATCGGTTTATATGGCAGCTATATCAGGTTATTAACCGATTTGGATCATACTAGGCCCAGGTGTTGGAACTCATAACAAAAGTCAATATGTGTTTGTTTGTCAGTTTGTTTGTGTGTTCCTTATAGACCTAAAAACGGCTGAACCGATTTTCATGAAATTTTCACTGTTGGTGCATAATAATCCCGTGGTGAAAATAGGGTACTATGATATCTGAAGGGGGGGCGGACCCTCCCCTTTACCCAAATTTTCAGAAACGCCAGATCTCAGAGATGGGAGGTGCGATTTAAGCGAAATTTTGTGTGCTCTCTTAAAGAAACATAAAAATAAATATTTAGTATCCAAATTTCGAATCGGGCACCTAGGGGGGCCGCCCCACCCCCATAACACCACCTTAGTAGAACGTATTTGCTGACAATTGCAATATGGAGCTTGATTAAGAGGTATTTTAGAGAACCTAACCTAACCTATAGTAACCTAAAAATAAATAGTATTGGTATTCAAGTTTCAAATCGGGCACCTAAGGGGGCCACCCCACCCCCATAACACCACCTTAGCAGGACATATTTGCCGAAAATTGCAATATGGGGCTTGATTAAGAGGTATTTTAGAGTAGAACACAAATCTGATAGAGATTTTCAGAGCCAAGTCACTGAGTGGCCGCCCCATTTACCAAAACACCCCCAAACCAAAAATGTTTGCAGTCTATGGAAATATGGGCTCAAATGAAACGTAATTGAGAGTAGACCACAAATCTAAAGTCAACATTCGGGAGCAACTGTCTAGGGAACGTCCCATCCCCTCAACAACCCCTAAATAGGACGTGTTGCTTGCCATGGAGGCCACCGTAGCGCAGAGGTTAGCATGTCCGCCTATGACGCTGAACGCCTGGGTTCGAATCCTGGCGAGACCATCAAAAAAAATGTTCAGCGGTGGTTTTCCCCTGCTGGCAACATTTGTGAGGTACTATGTCATGTAAAACTTCTCTCCAAAGAGGTGTCGCACTGTGGCACGCCGTTCGGACTCGGCTATAAAAAGGAGGCCCCTTATCATTGAGCTTAAACTTGAGTCGGTCTACACTCATTGATATGTGAGAAGTTTAGTCCTGTTCCTTAGTGGAATTACATCACAAATGTTGCCAGCATTAGGAGGGGAAAACCACCGCTGAAAATTTTTTCTGATGGTCTCGCCAGGATTCGAACCCAGGCGTTCAGCGTCATAGGCGGACATGCTAACCTCTGCGCTACGGTGGCCTCCTAATGGGAATATGGGGTTCTAATAAAAAATGATATTTCAGAGTAGAGCACGATGCTGATTTCTTTTCAGAGCTTAGTGCTTGAGGAACTTCCCTACTTCCCAAAACAGATGTAAATCGGACATATTGGGTTGCCCAAAAAGTAATTGCGGATTTTCATATAGTCGGCGTTGACAAATTTTTTCAACGGCTTGTGACTCTGTAATTGCATTCTTTCTTCTGTCAGTTATCAGCTGTTACTTTTAGCTTGCTTTAGAAAAAAAGTGTAAAAAAAGTATATTTGATTAAAGTTCATTCCAAGTTTTATTAAAAATGCATTTACTTTCTTTTAAAAAATCCGCAATTACTTTTTGGGCAACCCAATATTTACCGACCAGGTCAGTGTGGGGTTCAAATGAAAGGCATTGAGGAGTAGAGCATGAAATTGATACCCACTATCGGGACCAATTTTCTTGGGGTCTGGTCCCTTGGTCCCTTCCCAAAACAAACAGCAATTATTTACTGACCATCGCAATATGGTCAATATGAGACCGTGTATTTACGCATTTGGGGCACCGCCCCTTCACCCCAGCTCCTTCACCTCACAAAGAGTAAAAATTTACCGACCATGGCAATATGTGGCTCAAATGAGAGGTATTTGAGATTAGAAAGGAATTTGATAACCAATTTTGGGGCCAAGTTTTGGTGTGAAGCCTCATCCCATAAACTTCCCTTAAACCAATGTCAATATGGGGTTTAATAAATGGTGTGGTATATTAGAGTAGAGTACGATGCTGATATTCTTTTGAGGACTAAGTGTCTGGGGGACAACCTCACCACCGAAAAACCCGCTAAATCGGACATGCGTGTTCACCGATCGTGGCAATGTAGGACTCAAATGAAGAGCATTTGGGAGTAGAGCACGAAATTCATATCCCTTTTCAGGATCACCCCTTAATCCCACCAACTAACTCCCACTCCCAAAATCGCCTTGGAAATATTGCCCACTCCCAAAATACCCATTGAAATAATTTCTTTAATTATCGAAAATATTCAAGGGATAATTTGGTCCCATATAAAGTAAAAGAAGGCACAGCGGATCGGGCCCGGTTCAGCTTGTTTGGCCAAAATTTTCTATAAAAATAACATTTTTTTCTACTAAAGTAAAATTTTCACAAAATTTTCTATAAAAAAAATTCTATAGAAAAAAAGGATAATTTTAAGCAAATTTGTGATAAATTGTGTATGAAAAAAATTTTTCGACTTTTTTTTTAGAATTAAAATTTAATTTTTTTTTTTCAATAAAATTTTGGATTATTTTGCTACTGGGTTTCTATAAAACTGGCCATGTTAATGACGAGGCGTATAAAACTGTGACATCATTTTAATATGATTTTTTTTTCTTACATATTCTTGTATTCAATGCCATAAGACCATAGCAAGTCTATGGTAATTCATGGTAAAAATAGTTTCTTTTATTTTCTTGAATCAGGCGCCTTCCTTGTGTTTGTAAAGACTTCTGCGCCGAAATTCCCACCACATCCCATGGTTGTGTAATTTATTACACACTCTTTTTGTGTCTGTGGCTTTGGGGATGCAGCAGTAGCTACTGTCGCTGAGACTGCTAACTGCTTCACTCAATCGAGGCTGACGGTCATAAATTAATGTATCAGACACTTTTTCTTAACGATTATTATTATTACAAGAGTATTATTATTAGTTTTCATTTGTGGTGGCACAGACAGTGGCACCATTGGCGAGAAACAGGACAAAACACAATAGAAGGGGGAGCAAAGTCACAAGGGGATACAATGCAACTGTCTACCACTGGCTATGGTTCGTGTATTTGTTTTTTTTTTCCAAAATCGCCTCCCCTTGGCTTCATATGAACTCATATGTAAGCCTTTGTATTTAAAACGTATTAGCATCACTGTCTTGTTTTTGAAAAACGACTGATAATGAAGAAATATCGGTCATTATCAACACTTGATTGCATGACCAACAACAACAACAAGTCCCAAGTCCCAATAAGACACAGACAAAAGTGACCATGCCAAGCGACTTAGTTTGTCATACCATCGGCCTTGCATTGTCTGCTGATGGCGATGAGGAGTTGCATAGTTGGAGACAATCTCAGCTGCACGTTTAGTTTTAAAATAGACACCCTGATAGTTAAGTTGTGTGGTTGTTGGCTTTTCTAAGCTTAAGAGGGGGCAGTAGTGGTTTCTATGCCGTTTTTCCATTCAATTTGGTAATTGTGTGACATAGTGTGACATGTGTATACCATGGGTTCGATGAGATGATGCTGATGATGATGAGGAGAATAAGGTTGTTGGTGGTGGTGTTGACCAACGAGTTAAATGACTTGGGCAATGACAACATGCAGTCAACGATAGATAAAATAATCAACACCGATTTATTTCTGGATGATGTTCTGCTCTAATAGCTGAGAAACCAGAGTTGCCGTCTTTTTTACATAAAAATCTTATACATAAAAATCAATTTGTGTTTGTTTGTGCGTTCCTTATGAACCAGCAAACGGCTGCACCGATTTTCTTGAAATTTTTACAAATGGTGCATAATGATCTCGTGGTGAAAATAGGGTACTACACTTTTTGATATCTGAAGGGGGAGCGGACCCTCCCCCTTATCAGAAATTTTCAGAAACGCCAGATCTCGGAGATGGGTGGTGCTATTTAAGCGAAATTTTGTGCGCTGTCTTACAGTAACCTAAAAACAAAAATTTGGTATAAAAATTTCGGATGGGGTACCAGGGGGAACGCCCCACCCCCAAAAACCTACCAAATATATATATAAACCAATAACGACAATATGGGACTCAAATGAAAGCTATTTGAGATTAGAAAACGTATCTCATATCCAATTGTCGGACCAAGTGGTTGGGGGACTCCCCCCCAACCCCCAAAAACACCCCTAAATCGGACATATTTACCCACCATGGCAATATGGGACTCAAATGAAAGGTATTTACGAGTAGAATACGAATTTGATATACAACTATGGGGGGCCGCCCCACCCCCAAAACCTACCAAATATATATATAAACCAATAACGACAATATGGCACTCCAATGAAAGGTATTTAAGATTAGAAAACGTATCTCATATCCAATTGTCGGACCAAGGGTTTGGAGGACTCCCCCCCCCCCCCTACCGCCAAAACACCCCTAAATTGAACATATTTACCCGTTATGGCAATATGGGACTCAAATGAAAGGTATTTACGAGTAGAATACGAATTTGATGTACAAATATGGGATCAAGTTTCTGGGGGTCAACCCCTTCCCCAAAACACCCCCTAAACATGAATTTTTTAACTGAACATGGCAATATGGGGCTTAAATAAAAGGTATTTCAGAGTAGAATACAAATCTGAATGTGGGACCAAGCATTTGGAAGGCCGTCCCTCACCAAAAACATCCCCCCATTGGAACAAATTTACGACCATAGCAATATGGGGCTCAAATGAAAGATAATTGGGAGTAGAACACGAATCTGATATAAATATTCGGGACAAAGTATTTATGGGGCCACCCCACCCCAACAACACCACCCAAATAGGAAGCATTTGCTGACTATTGCAATATGAGGCTCAAATAAGAGGGTTTTTAGAGGTAGAACACGAATCCGATATATATTTTCAAGCCCAACTCACTGAGTGGCCGCCCTTTCCCGAAAACACCCCCCAAGCCGGTCATTTTTGCCGACTATGGAAATATGGGACTCAAATTAAAGGTATTTGGGAGTAGATCACGTATCTGATATCAACATTAGGGACCAACTGTCTAGAGGACGTCCCACCACCATAACAACCCCCAAAGAGGATGTATTTGCTCACCAAGACAATTTGGGTCTTAAAGAGAGTGGAGCTCGATATGGATAGTTTTTGAGGTTCATACCCCAAACCGAACATATTTGTTGACTTTTGCAGTAAGGAGTTTAAATGAGATTAGAAAACGAATTTGATATCCAATTTCGAGGTCAATGCCACTATGGGCTTCAAATAAATGATATATAGATATAGGAGAATAGAGCACGTTGATGATATATTTTCAGGGCTTAGTGTTTGGGCGACCACCTCAAACCCCAAAACACCCCTAAATCGGGCGTATTTACCAACAATGTCAATGTGGAGCTTAAATGAAAGGTATTGGGGGGTAGAGCAAGAATTGATACCCACTTTCGGGACCAATTTTTCGGGGGGTCTACCCCTTTCCCAAAATACCTCACAGACTGCTGTCCTTTACTGACCATCGCAATATGTGGCTTAAATAAAGGTATTTGGGAGTAGAATACGAATTTGATATCCAAATGTAGGACCATGTATTTGGGGCACCACTCTTTCCCCAAAAACTCCCGCAGGGTAAAAATTTACCGACCATGCCAATCTATGACTCAAATGAAAGATGTTTGAGATTAGAAAACTAACTTGATAAACAATTTTGGGGCCAAGTGTCTAGGGGACTACCTCACCCCCTTAAACACTCCTAAATCGGACATCATGAGAATATCGGGCGAAAATAGTATTTTAAGATGGCACTCAACCCTCCGAGCGAATTCGTAGTCCAATAAAGATCATATGCGATTAAGATGAAGGCACTTACATCGTTATAGTGTTAGTCAAGCGAAAATAAATATTCAAAGGATAATTTTATTCCATATAAAGTAAGAGAAGGCGCAACGGAGTGGGCGCGGTTCAGCTAGTCACGTATTTAGAAAGAAATAATCGAAAAATTTTGAATTTTTTCACAAAAAAAAATGTTTTCATAAAATTTTTCATAGAAATTTAGTGTTGGAGACATTTTTTCACAGCCGAAAAATTTGATAAACTTTTCGACAAAATTTGCCTCTTGAATAATATGTTGACATAAATTTCTATAGAAACAAAATTTTGACACAATTTTCTATAGAAATAAAATTTTGACAAAAATTTTCTAAAGAAAAAATGTAATTTAATTAATAAGGCGTTTAGTTCGGCCGCACAGAGCTTTGGATACCCACCACCTCGGGTATATATATAAACCACCTTTCGTCAGAATCCGGTGAAAAGTAAATAATTTATGTCCCCACAGTAGCTTTATCGAAATATGGTCCGATTTCGACTAAATTTGACATGGATTTTGCGTCGTCTAAGAACTAGTCATTAATCAATTTTGCAGAACAAAAAATTTGACTTTTTGGTAGCTACATCCAACTACAGACCGATCTGAACCATATACGACACGGATGTTGAAAAGCCTAACATAAGTCACTGTGTCATTTTTGAGCGAAATCGGACAATAAATGCGACTTTTATGGGCCTAAGACCCTAAATCGAGAGATCGATCTATATGCCAGCTATAGCCAAATCTGAACCGATCTGGGCCAAATTGAAGAAGGATGTCGAAGGCGCTAAAACAACCCACTATCCCCAATTTCGGCGAAATCGGACAATAAATACACCTTTTAAGGCCCAATACCTTAAATAGAGAGATCGGTCTATATGGCAGCTATACTTAAATCTGGACCGATCTGAGCCATATTGCAGAGAGATGTCGAGAGGCCCAACTTAAGTTACTGTCTCAAATTTCGCCGACATCGGACAATAAAAGCGCCTTTTATGAGCCCAAGAACCTAAATCGAGAGATCGGTCTATATGACAGCTATTGAGTTGCCCAAAAAGTAATTGCGGATTTTTTAAAAGAAAGTAAATGCATTTTTAATAAAATTTAGAATGAACTTTAATCAAATATTCTTTTTTTACACTTTTTTCTAAAGTAAGCTAAAAGTAACAGCTGATAACTGACAGAAGAAAGAATGGAATTACTGAGTCACAAGCTGTGAAAAAATTTGTCAACGTCGACTATATGAAAAATCCGCAATTACTTTTTGGGCAACCCAATATATCTAAATCTGGACCGATCTGAGCCAAATTAAAGAATAAGGTTGAAGGGCATAAAACAACTTACTGTATCTAATTTCGACCAAATCGGACAATAAATGCGACTTTTATGGGCCCAAGACCTTAAATCGAGAGATCGGTCTATATGACAGCTATATCCAAATCTGGACCGATCTGTGTCATATTGTAAAAAGATGTCGAGAGGCCTAACGCAACCTATTGTCCCTAATTTCAGCAAAATCGGATAATAAATGTGGCTTTTATGGGCCTAAGACCCAAAACGGGGGAACGGTCTATATGGGGGCTATATCAAGATATAGTCCGATATAGCCCATCTTCGAACTTAACCTGCTTATGGACAAAAAAAGAGTCTGTGCAAAGTTACAGCTCAATATCTCTATTTTTTAAAGAATGTAGCGTGATTTCAACAGACAGACGAACGGACATGGCTAGATGGTCTCAGATTTTTTCGCTGATCAAGAATAATACTTTGTAGGATCGGAAATGCATATTTCGATGTGTTGCAAACGGAATGACAAAATGAATATACCCCCATCCCACGGCGGAGGGTATAAGATGTAAAGGCGACCTAAGTTTGGACGGGCCGTATCTTGGGAACCCACCACCATGTATTCTGCTAAAATATGGGAGCTATGTCTGGTTAAAGACCGATTTGGATCCTACTTGGCACAGTTATTGAGACGCATAACATAAAATTTCAGTCAAATCGGATAAAAAACGAGACTTGTAGGGCTCAAGAAGTCAAATCGGGAGATCGGTTTATATGGGAGCTATATCAGGTCATGGACCTATTCGGACCGTACTTGACACAGTTGTTGGGGGTCATAACAGAGTCATGACAGAACAATATGTGCAAAATTTCAGCTAAATCGGATAAAAACTGAGGTTTCTTGGCGCTCAAGAAGTCAAATCGGGAAATCGGTTTATATAGGAGTTATATCAGGTTAAAGACCGATTTGCACCGTACTTGGCAAAGTTGTTTGTAGTCATAACAGAACACTATGAGCAAAATAGTAGCTAAATCGGAGAAAAATTGCGACTTCCAGGGGCTCAAGAAGTCAGTCGGAAGATCGGTTTATATGGGAGCTATATCAAGTCATAAACCGATTCGGATCGTACTTGACACAGTTATTGGAAGTCATAACAGAGCACTACATACAAAATTTCAGCCAAATCGGATGAAAATTGAGGCTTCCAGGGGCTCAAGAAGTCAAACCGAGAAATCGGTTTATATGGGAGCAATATCAAGCTATAGACCGATTCGGACCGTACTTGGCCTAGTTATTGTAGGTCAAAACAGAACACTATTTGCAAAATTTTAGCCAAATCAGAAGAAAATTTAAGATTCCAGGGGCTCAAGAAGTCAAATCGGGAGATCGGTTTATATGGGAGCTATATCAGGTTAAAGACCGATTCCGGCCGTACTTGACACAGATGTTGGAAGTCATAACAGAACACTATTTGCAAAATTTTAGCCAAATCGAATGAAAACTGAGGCTTATAGGGGCTCAAGAAGTCAAATAGGGAGATGGGTTTATATGGGAGCTATATCAGGTTCTTGACCGATTTGAACCGTACTTGGCCTAGTTATTGTAGGTCAAAACTGAACACTACATGCAAAATTTCATCCAAATTGGATGACAATTGAGGCTTCCAGGGGCTCAAGAAGTCAAATCGGGAGATCGGTTAATATGGGAGCTACGTCCAAATCTGAACCGACATGGCCCATTTGCAATCCCCAACGACCTACATCAATATTAAGTATCTGTGGAAAATTTCAAGCGGCTAGCTGTATGCGTTCGCTCTCTATCGCGATTTCGACAGAAGGATGGACGGACGGACATGGCTATTTCTACTCAGAATGTTGAGACGACCAAGAATATTTATACTTTATGGGGTTCTAGATCAATTTTTCGAGGTGTTACAAACGGAATGACTAGATTAGTATACCCCCATCCTATGGTGGTGGGTGTAGAAAAACTTTGGAAAAACTCGAATTTTTTAGAAAATTTTTCATAAATAAAAAATTTTTGAAAATTTTTCATAGATAAAAAAATTTTGAAAATTTAAAAAAAAAAAAAAATTGACAAAATTTTCTATGGAAATGAAATTTTAATAAAATCCGACAAAATTTTCCAAAGAAATAAAAATTTGAAAAAATTTTGTTTGTTTAAAAAAATTTTTAATTTTTTTTACCATTGGCAACCCTGTTGTTTTTTACTAATGGCTTATACCCCTAGCCATTAAGAACTCCACTATCTTGTGCTTCTTAAATATGAGCTTCTTTTTGCCCATCTTGATCGTGTGTTTGTGACATTAACAATCAACTTTTACTAATTGGTTTTAATGAGTTTAGTGATTGTTGTCGCGCTATAAATTATGATAAATAACCGCCTTACATCTTGTCATTACACCAAGATATGAGATTGGATGTTTCTATCAGATTTTTTCACTCAAAATTGACTTTTGTCGTCTGGAAAATTTATCATGAGGCCAAAGTAAATGGTGAGAAAAAAACCAGTTGTGGAAATTGATATCTGACATCCATGAGATTACTTTAGGCTGTGGTCGCCAATTTAGGGGCGATGACAGCGATTTGTTGGGCATTCAAGTGAAAGGAGTCGGTTTAG
Source organism: Stomoxys calcitrans (assembly GCF_963082655.1). Taxonomy (NCBI): domain Eukaryota; kingdom Metazoa; phylum Arthropoda; class Insecta; order Diptera; family Muscidae; genus Stomoxys; species Stomoxys calcitrans. Next base: position 95,951,084 of record NC_081555.1, on the reverse strand, counting down.
ATTTATACTCATACCAGAAATGTTAAATTGGTGTTTTGATGGCATTGCTGGAGACATTAGCCAAACGATTTGTTGAAAAATGTAAGACAGGACAAAATTTTGAAAATGACAAAATTTAAAACAGTAAGAAATGGCTGTAATAGATTTAACCAACCACTCCCAATTCATGTATGCCTGAATTTGTTTTCCTTTCAGTTTAGACTTTATGTTAAGGCAGATTTGGTGATGGTTCTAATGGTGATGAGTTTTTTGAATGAACATATTACACAAAATAAAAGAATTTTTAATGACTAAGAATGGATGAGGTTTTGTTCATCATGGAATAACCGTAATAGAGAAAAATCTTTAGATTTGATTACATATAAGAGATTAGGCAAATGAAATCAACTAACATTCATTTTTCTCGTTTAATACAATCTAAACTATTTAGTGGATAAAAAACTTCGATTGAAGATTTCAAGGAGTGGTAGAGGAGAGTGGAGACATTCCTTCTCTACATACTCCTTGAAATCTTCAATCGAAGTTTTTTAAACCACTAAATAGTTTAGATTGTATTAAACGAGAAAAATGAATGTTAGTTGATTTCATTTGCCTAATCTCTTATATGTAATCAAATCTAAAGATTTTCCGCTTTTACGGTTATTCTATGACGACCAAAACCTCATCCATTCTTAGTCATTAAAAATTGACTAATTTTGTGTAACATGTTCATTCAAAAAAACTCATCATCATTAAAATTCGATACGTTTGAAATGACAACAGCAATTGTCATGACACTACAAAGTGCCTTTTAATAACATATTGTTGACTCATACAAGGAGCGACAGAGAGACACAGAGAGAAACATCAACATGCAACAAAACTGACATTAATTGTGCCAAAAGTCAATGACCTACAGCGCGCGCAAAAAACAAAAAACAAAAATAACCGTGCGAGACATCAAAATGATCTGAAAACAAAATTTTGAGCATTTAATAATTCAAAAGTTTTTTTTTTTTTTTTTGCTGCAAGCACAAATTATCCACTGGTGATGATATCTGCCTGCTGAAACATAAGCGCAAATATGTGTTGCATGCCATACTCGCCAAGCATACTAGGAAAAAATTGTTGAAACCAAAAATCCAAATTTAATGAAATCCAATTGAACAGATGACAAATTGTTGGCACATACAACAATCGCAGAATACCGACAACGATAAAAATTTTGCAAAATTGTAGTCGAAAAGTTGAGCGGAAAAACCATCGAAACTCATGTTATAATATTCATATAAATATAGCATTTTTGTTGATGGAGAGATAATCACATTATACAATAACGAAGAGAAATGTGATAACAAATATCAAAAAAACTCAAAAATTTAAAAATATATATAACAATTTTGAAAATTCGCAAAAAATTAGAAAACTTTTCAAACCAAAATTAAAAAAAATTATTTTCTTTGGCAAATATTAACAAAATTTAATTTTCACAGAAAATTTGTATTAAAGGATAGGCTACTCAGGAAAGGGTACTAAAACTACCTTTTTCCAAAACTACCCTCTCCCAAAAGACAGGGTACTAAAACAACCTTTTCCCAAGGAAAGGGTACTAAAACCACCCTCTTCCTAAGCAAAGGGTATTGAAACTACCCTCTCCCAAAGAACAGGGTACTAAAACTGCCCTCTCCCAAAGGAAAGGGTACTAAAACTACACTTGCCCAAATGAAAGGGTACTAAAATTACCCTTTTCCATAGCAAGGGGTACTAAAATTCCCCTCTCCCAAAAGAAAGCTTACTAAAATTAACCTTTCCCAAAGGATAGGGTACTAAAACTACACTTTCCCAAAGGAAAGGGTACTAGGACTACCCATTCCCAATAGAAAGGGTACTAAAAACGACCCTTTAAACGATATATTAAAATTTAGTAAATTTATTAAAATTTAATAAATTTATTAAAATTTAGTAAATTTATTCAAATTTAGTAAATGTATTCAAATTTAATAAATTTATTCAAATTTAGTAAATTTATTAAAATTTAGTAAATTTATTAATATGTAGTAAATTCATTAAAATTTAGTACATTTATTAAAATTTAGTAAATTTATTCAAATTTAGTAAATTTATTCAAATTTAGTAAATTTATTAAAATTTAATAAATTTATTAAAAATTCGTAAATTTAATAGAATTCATTAAAATTTACTTAATTTATAAAAATGTAGTAAATTTATAAATATGTAGTAAATTTATTAAAATTTTAGTAAATTTATTGTAATTTAGTAAATTTATTAATATTAAGTCAATTTTTTAAAACCTAGTATATTTATTAAAATTTAGTAAATTTATTAATATTTAGTAAATTTTTTAAAATTTTTTAAATTTTATTAACATTTAGTTAATTTATTAAAATTTAGAAAATTTATTAAAATTTAGTATATTTTTTAAAATTTAGTTAATTTCTTAAAATTTAGTTAATTTATGAATATTTAGTAAACTTATTAAAATGTAGTAAATTTATTAAATTTTCGTAAATTTATTAGAATTTTGTAAGTGTAAATTTTATTAAAATTTAGTAAATGTATTAAAATTCATTAAAATTTAGTTAATTTATTAATATATAGTGTATTATAAAATTTTTGTAAATTTTCTAAAATTTATTAAATTTATTAAAATTTAGTAAATTTATTAATATTCAGTAAAATTTTACTTTTGTTATTTTTTTCCAAAATTTAGCTTAAATTTGTTCTTATAAAAATTGTAAGCAATACATATTTAATTTCTTTTTTAATTTTTCCAACGCACCTCGTTTACCATTCACTAATGTGGCAGTGCAGAAGAATGTGCAAAAAGATTTGAAAACAGCTGAAAACATATTTTCAATACATTCCAAATGACTGAATGCTTGACAAACCAACAGACAGCCAAACGAACAGAGGCAGTAACTGACAGCCCCCCAAAAAAAAGAGTACAGACTGTGACAACTCCGGAGATAGAAAAACCAAGTGACAATTTCAACAACATCTCACACGCGTACAACTGGGAATACGTCTGTATTGGTGTTTCTTAGGTATTTATTTTGTTTGATTTCGCTCTCGCTCTCTCTTTTCTGAAACCCGGAAAGCTGTAACGCACAGGGAAGTTGAAAAGGTAGTGGTAGTAGCGGGAGAGACAAAGCCTTCAGCGAGTGCCTAAAATGCCTTTTACATATTATTTCAGCTTTGGGCAAAAACATGATTATTTGTGTGCCAAATAAAACTAAAAATCAGTTGACAACGACAGTGCAAAGAGTTTCTTGAAGACGGCGACAATCAATGCAACAACGCAGAAAACAAGATTTTGCCATCAAGGGATATTTTGGATAAACAGTAGAACTAACATAAGCACAGAGTACCCTGAGGCAATGGGAAAAATATCATAGAGCAAGCCTCATTTATCTACAAAAATGAGGCTTGCTAGGATCTGTTGTCAAGGACTCGTAAGGTCCTTGAAATATTTTCCGCTATTTTATGTACATATCAAATCTTAAACAGAGTATCCTGAGGCAATGGAAAAATATCATAGACCTTGTAGATAAAAGAGGCTTGGGAGGATCTTTTGTAAATCAAGGACTCGTAAGTCCTTGAATTATTTTCCGCTATTTTATGTACATATCAAATCTTAAACATTTTTACCCAATCGATGGATAGCTGAGTTGGTAGCGTGCATTCGATTTCCACCCAAGACGTTGGTCTGTCGCCGTTGTGGTCTCAAAATGGACAAGAATTGTGAGAAAGTCTTTTTTCAGACCGCTAGTACAACCTAGCCTACTTCTCTCATTTCAAAGAATGTAGTCCTGTTCAAGTTTTTGTTAAAAGATGTGGGGGCTCCTTTTTTATGACGAGTCCAAACTGCGTGCCGCTTGTCGACACCACTTTTACGAAAAGTTTTAACATGGCTCGCATTTGTAAGGGGATATAGCCACAGTTGAAAATTGTTTTTCTGAGGTTCACATCAAGTTTGAACCCAGGCATTCGGCGTCATAGGCGGACATGCTTACGATGACGCAGAGGTAAGATTTACGTTTGGTAACATCGGAAGGACTTTCTAATGTATCTGCATTGACTTTTATCAGAGAAAATCTTTTCTTTATTTTACACATATCTCGTTGCAAACCACTGTATTTCTTGTGAAAGGGTAGCAGCACTGCTCTGCTATCCAGGATGAATGGCAGTTGTTCTTCAAACATACATATACACACACATAGAGAGGTGGACGGGCGTAACTTCAACGGCTTTCTCAAGCTGCAATGGCATGAAGGCTGGCGAAAGACAAGCGACTGCAGCCAGCCCAGACAGACATATGGCATGCGACAAAATTTAGTTTTTGGATAAAAGGCAAAAAAACAACCCAAAAACAGAAAAGAAATCCAACAACAGCACATTAATGACAGACAAACATTGATAGAGCGATAAACCAACGTCATGGCATAAATGAAGAAATGCAAATGCACAAAATCGCATCATTTGATCAGAAGAAGAAGAAAAGAAAAAGTAAATTTCAAGATTTATTTGTGTGCATTAATTTGAGGGATTTTGCGATAGAAAGAAAACAAAGCCGTTTAGCTTAGTATTCCAAAGTTTTAAGTGTCGATTTAGATTTTGCAAATCAAAGAGGGTAATAAAGATAATGTCATTGGCGAAAAAAGACTAGGACCAGAAAAAGAAAGAAAAACAAAAAATAAGAGCAAAAACAAGTAAAAGCGTGCTAAGTTCGACAGGGCTGAATTTTGAATCGAGAGAGCGGTTCACATGGGAGCTATATCAGGTTATAGACTGATTTGGATCATATTTTGCACAGTTGTTGAAAGTCATAACAAAACACTACATGCACAACTTCAGCCAGATTGGACGAAAATTGTGGCTTGTAAGGGCTCAAAAAGTCAAATTGGGAGATCGGTTTATATGGGAGCTATATCAGGCTATAAACCGATTTGAACCGTAATTAGGACAGTTGTCGGATGTCCAAACAGAACATCATACGCAAAATTTCAGCCAAATCGGACAACAATTTCGGATTGTAATGGCTCAAGAGTTAAAATCCTGAGATCGGTTTATATGGGAGCTATATCACGCTATAGACCGATCTGAATCGCAATTAGAACAGTTGCTGGAAGTCTTAACAGAACACTACATTAAAAATTTTAGCCAAATCGGAAAATAATTGCGGCTTGTAAGGGCTCGAGAAGTCAAATCGGGAGATCGGTTTATATGGGACCTATATCAGGTTATAGACCGATTTGGACCGTAATTGGCACAGTTGTTGGATGTCATAACAGAATATCGTATGCAAAATTTCAGCCAAATCAGACAAAAATTGCGACTTCCAGGGGCTACAGAAACCAAACCGGAAGATCGGTTTATATGGGAGCTATATCTGGTTATAGACCGATTTGGATTCTATTTAGAAAAATTTCTATGAAATTTTCTCTCAAGACAATTTTTTTTATCAAATTTTCTTCAAAGACGAAACTTTTATCAAATTTATGATATATGAAATTTTCATGAGATTTTCTGTAAAGACAAAATATCCTTGAAATTTTCTCTGCAAACAAAATTTCCTTGAATTTTCTCTGAAAACAAAATTTCCTTGAAATTTTCTCTAAAGACAAAATTTCCAAGAAATTTTCTCTAAAGACAAAATTTCCATGAAATTTTCTCTAAAGACAAAATTTCCTTGAAATTTTCTCTGAAAACAAAATTTCCTTGAAATTTTCTCTGAAAACAAAATTTCCTTGAAATTTTCTCTGAAAACAAAATTTCCTTGAAATTTTCTCTGAAAACAAAATTTCCTTGAAATTTTCTCTGAAAACAAAATTTCCTTGAAATTTTCTCTGAAAACAAAATTTCCATGAAATTTTCTCTAAAGACAAAATTTCCATGAAATTTTCTCTAAAGACAAAATTTTCATGAAGTTTTGTCTTTCTCTTAAGACAAAATTTCCATGAAATTTTCTCTAAAGACAAATTTTTCCTGAAATTTTCTTTAAATACAAAATTTCAATAAAAATGTCTCTAAAGACAAAATTTCCAGGAAGAAATTTTCTTTAAAGGTAAAATTTTCTTTAACAACAAAATTGCCCCAAAATTTTCTATGAAGACAAGATTTTCGTAAAATTTTTGTCAACAAAAATGTCCCCTAAATTTTCTTTGAAAACTAAATTTCTTTGAAAGTTTCTTTAAATGCAAAATGTCCTTGGATGTTTTTCTTTTATTGTTGGAGTTTTTTCGGCCTGATCCTCTTTAATGATATACTACTGCCCCTCTCCTATCGCAAGGTGCTCGGTTTTAGCATGGAGCTCAATGACCTTGTTTTCCTACAGTCGAAAATGTGGCAGATTGTCATGGCACTTCGGCTTCCAGGTAAAAATTGTTGACTCCCTTTGACGTCCCCTCTATAATGTTCAAAAGTTCGACAATAGCTTGAATGCGAATGGCTAAGGTCTTCTCGAAGACTGCGTGGGCACCTGGGCACCTAGTGAACTCTATGTCATCAGCCCAGAGTCCATTTATGGATTCCAAATATTACAGCTAGCATCTTGATTTTGTAAATACAAGTTTGCCCATGAACATTCCCTTTAAGATCAGACCGATGGGAGAAAAAAGGCCTCCCCAATAAAAGTTGGTGCCCCTGAAGACCTGCACAAAGCCGGTGCTCGGTCGCCTCACTTTCATCCTCATCAAGACAGCTTCTGAAGTGATTATAACGCTGAATTTCCATGTGCGACATAAAGTTCCCGGTTATATTCCCTAAAATAGTGTTTAATGATTGCCTATAAAAAGCCTAATCTTTTGTTCTCTATCGGTCAACGATGGGCCAGGGTGTCCTGAAAGTTCGGCATCTATGTACACAACCCCTTAGCCGATTCTGTGCTAGCTATCCCCTCTAATATATTCAGGAGTTCGAAAATTGGCACATTCGCGAGACCGGCGACAGCTTCGCTCGCCATGGATATACCTTTCCAGGACCATCATGTCTGGGAAAACAAATCAGCACTATGACATGACCGCGGGGATTCCAAATATTCCGCCAAACACCTAGCGGCGCGCTGCATAGTAAATCCTGACTTTCGAAGGTGGTATATTCATTCTCTGGATTTAACTTGCGGGTAATGGCACAGACCTTTTTCCTTAAAATTGTACCCTGGACCGGCAGATTGCTTGAAATTTTGCACAAATACTTCTTATTGGTGTAGGTCGGTAAGGATTGTAAATGGGCCATATCGGTCCATGTTTTGATAACGCTGCCATATAAACAGATCTTAAATCTTGACTTCTTGAGCCACTAGAGGGCGCTATGCTAATCCGATTTGGCTGAAATTTTGGATGAGGTGTTTTATTATGACTTCCAACAACTGTGCTGAGTATGGTTTAAATCGGTCCATAACCTGATATAGCTGCCATATAAACCGATCTTGGATCTTGACTTCTTGAGCCACTAGCCACCACTTATCTGATTAAGCTGAAATTTTGCATGAGGTGTTTTATTATGACTTCTAATAACCGCCTGATACAGCTCTCATAAAAACCGATCCCTCTACTTTACTTCTTGAGCCCCTAAAGGGCGCAATTCTTACTCGAATTGGCTGAAATTTGCACAATGACTTCTACTATGGTCTTCAACATTCAACTCAATTATGGTTCAAATCGGACCATATTTTGATAAAAAGGGATATCGCTAAAATAACTCGACAAATGGGATCTATGGTGGAGGGTATATAAGATTCGGCCCGGTCGAACTTAGCACGCTTTTACTTGTTTTTCTATTAATAACCACTGTAGCGCAGGGATTAGCATGTCCGCCTTTGACACTGAACGCCTACGTTCGAATCCTGGCGAGAACATCAGAAAAAAAATGTCATTGGTGGTTATCCCCTCCTATCATTGGGCGCCCCGGTAGCCGAGTTAGTAGCGTGCTTGGATTACCAGTGCAGGGGTCGTGGGTTCGATTCCCGCCAGAAGCCTTGCTCTGTCGCTACTGTGGTATCACAATGGACTTAAAATTGTCTAAGTGAGTCTGTAAAGGACTGCCACCTATCCCCTCCTAATGCTGAGGTACTTTGCTATGTAAAAACTTCTCTCCAAATAGATGTCGCTCTACGTAACGCCGTTCGGATTCGATTATAAAAATGAGGACCCTTATCATTGCGCTTAAACTTGAATCGTACTGCGCTCATTGATATTGAGAAGTTTGCCTCTGTTCCTTATGGAATGTTCATGGGCAAATTTGCAGTTACAATAACTATTGGGTTGCCCAAAATGTAATTGCGGATTTTCATATAGTCGGCGTTGACAAATTTTTTCAACGGCTTGTGACTCTGTAATTGCATTCTTTCTTCTGTCAGTTAACAGCTGTTGCTTTTAGCTTGCTTTAGAAAAAAAGTGTAAAACAAAGTATATTTGATTAAAGTTCATTCTAAGTTTTATTAAAAATGCATTTACTTTCTTTTAAAAAATCCGCAATTACTTTTTGGGCAACCAATATTTTACATGGTAGGCATCAGCGCCCATTCAACTGAATCGAGTTATTATATGATTAACACTACCTGCTTGAATTCCCCCCCAAAGGCTTTATCGCTACTGTGGTATCAAAATGGATTACGCATTGTTCTAACTTAACCTACACTTTGGAAATAAAATTTTTGCACAACAGGCTTACCTTGATAAAATTTTATTTGCACAGCTCCTTTGTTGTGAAAATTTTTTTTTGCTAACTTCACCTGTCACCAAATTCTTGAGTTTTTTGGAGTTTATTTTATAAATTATTTAACTGTTCATTTTTAATATGCACACATATGCACTCACGTGACACTTCACGTTATTTGTTAAAATCACTTTTTTTATTCCTTAAGGTTCACTTTTTAAATGGACCCTTGTTAACTTAGACTATAATTGCAAATAAACACCAAGAAAGCATAACCGATCACGCTTGCAGTAAAATTTACAAAACTAACAAGAAGACCAACAATTTGTAAAACAACAACAACAAGACAGCTACAAAGAGCGAGAGGGGGAGAGAGAGGGTTCAAAGGACGTAAAATGTCTAGCAACAAAAGTACAGGTAATTTTAATTTCATCATTCATTCATTTCTAACTTATAAAGGGGGTTTGTTGAGTTATAATTTTTCGTATATTGGATAAAGGATTCACAATTTGCTTTCTTGTTGTATTTTTATATAAATGTTAGCTCTGGTAATTAAATATTAGGTAGTAAAGTTTTATTTAACAACTCTATTAAAATTTTCACTGACCTACACAACTAACAGCGTCGGAACGTAATTAAACTTCTTGTTAAACTACTGCGCAAATGACCATGACAAAGCAAGTATAGAATCAAGGTGCAAAGAGAGTGTGAGAGAAAGAGAGAGAAAGTCTGTTGAGATGGTATGAGACAATGAGATAATATGAGAAACAGTATGGGTGTTGTTGCTATCAACCAATTGATACGTCATATATGTACATCAGAGATGGGTGTTATAACCAACGAAAAGCAGCAACTACGATGTATGTTTGCTTTTCGCTGATGCGAATTGCGCCCTCTATTGGCTCAAGAAGTCAAGATCCCAGATCGGTTTATATGACAGCTATACCAGATTATGAACCGATTTGGCTGAAATTTTGCATGAGGTGGTTTATTATAACTTCCAACAAATGTGCTGAGTATGGTTTAATTCGGTCCATAACCTGATATAGCTGCCATATAAACCTATCCGGGGTCTTGACTTCTTGAGCGTCTAGGGGGCGCAATTTCTATCCGATTTAGCTGAAATTTTGCACGACATGTTTCGTTATGACTTCCAACATCTGTGCTAAGAATGGTTTGTATCGGTCCATAACCTGATATAGCTGTCATATAAACCGATCTCGGACCTTGACTTCTTGAGCCTCTAGAGGGCGAAATTCCTATCTAGATCTGAACCGATTTCCATGAAATTTAACAGTAATGTCGACAGTCGTAAAAAAATGCCTCCTGCCAAATTTCGAGAGAATCGGTTAACAAATGAACATTTTATTGCATTATTACTCAAAATCGGACGAACATTTATATGGGAGCTATATCCAGATCTGAACCGTTTTTTTTCCAATTTCAATAGGTTTCGTCTCTAGGCCGAAAAACATGCCTGCACCAAATTTGAAGACGATTGGATGAAAACTGCGAAATGTACTTTGTACACAAATTATAATGGACAGACGGACAGACAGACGGACATAGCTAAATCGAATCAGAAAGAGATTCTGAGTCGATCGGTATACTTATCAATGGGTCTATCTCTCTTCCTTTTGGGTGTTACAAACTAATTCACTAAGTTATAATACCCATGCCCTTCAACTAAATTTACTTTGGCCCTTCAACAAAATTTATTTTGGATAAATTTTTAGCAGAATCCATGGTAGTGGGTTCCAAAAATTCGACTCGGCCGAACTTAGCACGCTTTTAATTGCTGATTCTACAAAAGCTTCCCTTTTCATTGTAAGGGCTTTCAACCCTTACATTCCCCTCGCATATTATATACATACTTACATTAACCCCCATTTTGCATAGAACTGTTAAGTGGCACTTACCTGAAAATAAAAAGAAAAAATAAAATCACATTAATTATGTTTTTTTTTTCATAGATAAAGAACAAAAGATTGATGTATGAAAAACTAAATTATCAAAATGTCAGCAACATTGAAAAAAACGAAACGCCAATCCCTTAACAATCATCAAGGCTTCCAAAACAAACAAAAAATGTTAATCCTTCAGCATAGCTCAAAGATGAATGATACACTCTCTTCGAACAATGACTGGCTTTGACAACTAAATTTTAAACAAAAAGAAAAAAAAAACTCTTCAATCAAATAAAGCCAGCGGCAAGTTGAGTGGAAAGATAGATATTTGGAATAAACGAATAAATAACAAAACAAAACCAAAATTAGATACAGATAGGCTAAGTTGAATACAGTGGAACAAAAAAAACTACTGACCATGTTTGAAATAAATTTCATTAATTTTCCTAAAATATAAATTTATGACAAAATTTTCTTAAAAAAATGTTGAAATGTTGAAATTTCTATCCAAAATAGAAACAAGTAAGAGCGGGCTAAGTTCGGCCGGGCCGAATCTTATATACCCTCCACCAAGGATCGCATTTGTCGAGTTCTGTGTGCGGTATCTCTTTTCAGGCAAACAAAGAATATTGAACACAAACTGTTATGATATTGGAGCTATAACAAGTTATAGTCCGATTCGGACCATAAACGAATGTTGAACATTGTACAAGTCATTGTGTAATATTTCAGTCCATTCGGATAAGAATTGCGCCTTGTAAGGGCTCAAGAAGCAAAATCGGGAGATAGGTTTATATGGGAGCTGTATCAAGCTATTCAACTATTGATCGATTCAGACCATATTAGACTCGTATGTTGAAGGTCATGAGGGAAGCCGTTATACAAAATTTCAGCCAAGAAGTCAAGATCCCAGATCGGTATATATGACAGCCATACCAGATTATAAACCGATATGACTCATACTTAAAGCAGTTGTTGAAAGTGATACTAAAATACTACGTGCAAAATTTCAGTCAAGTCGGATGAAAATTGCGCCCTCTATTGGCTCAAGAAGTCAAGATCCCAGATCGGTTTATATGAAAGTTATACCAGATTATGAACCGATTTGAATCATACTTAACACAGTTGTTGTAAGTGACACAAAAACGCCGCGCGCAAAATTTCAGCCAAATCGGATAGGAATTGCGCCCTCTATTGGCTCAAGAAGTCAAGATCCCAGATCGGTTTATATGGCAGCTATATCAGATTACGAACCGATTTAAATCATACTGAACACAGTAGTTGGAAGTCATACTAAAATACTACGTGCAAAATTTCAGTCAAATCGGACGAGAATTGCGCCCTCTAGAGGCTCAAGAAGTCAAGACCCAAGATCGGTTTATATGGCAGCTATATCAGGTTATGAACCGATTTGCGCCCATACTTAGCACAGTTATTGGAAATCATAACAAAACACCTAATGCAAAATTTCAGCCAAATCGGATAAGAATTGCGCCCTCTAGAGGCTCAAGAAGTCAAGACCCAAGATCGGTTTACATGGCAGCTATATCAAAACATAGACCAATTTGAACCATACTTAGAGCAGTTGTTGGAAGTGATACCAAAACACGACGTGCAAAATTTCATTCAAATCGGACGAGAATTGCGCCCTCTAGAGGCTCAAGAAGTCAAGACCCAAGATCGGTTTATATGGCAGCTATATCAAAACATACACCGATTTGAACCATACTTAGAGCAGTTGTTGGAAGTGATACCAAAAAGCCGCGAGAAAAATTTCAGCCAAATCGGATGAGAATTGCGCTCTCTAGAGGCTCAAGAAGTCAAGACCCAAGATCGGCTTATATGGCAGCTATATCAAAACATGGACCGATTTGGTCCATTTACAATCCAATTTACAATTTGTGTAAAATTTCAAGCGGCTAGCTTTGCTCCTTCGAAAGTTTGCGTGCTTTCGACAGACAGACGGACGGACGAACGGGCGGACGGACAGACGGACGGACATGGCCAGATCGACTTAAAATGACATGACCATCAGGAATATATACACATTATGGGGTCTCAGGCGCATATTTCCAGGTGTTACAAACAGAATGACGAAATTAGTATACCCCCATACTATGGTAGAGGGTATAAAAATCACTTTGTGTTTGTTGGTAGGTTTGTTTGTTTGTCTGTTCCGTATAAACTCATAAACGGCTGGACCGATTTTCTTGAAATTTTCATAGATGGTGCGTAATGATCCCGTGGTAAAAAAAGGGTGCTACACGTTTTGATATCTGGGGGGCGGACCCTCCCCTTACTCTTATTTTCAAAAACTACAGATCTCGGAGATGGTGGTGCGATTTAAGCAAGATTTCGTCTGCTCTCTTATAGTAACCTAAAAACAAAACTTTACTATCCAAATTTCGAATGGGGTACCTAAGGGGGACGCCCCACCCCAAAACCTTCCAAATACATACATAGGCCAATCACGACAATATGGGACTCAAATGAAAGGTATTTAAGAGTAGAATACGAATCGGATACCCAAATGTGGGAGCAAGTGTTATGGGGACCAACCCAACCCCCAAAACCGGACATATTTACCGACCATGGCAATATAGGACTCAAATGAAAGGTATTGACGAGTAGATTACGACTCTGATATTAAAATGTGCGACCATTTCATGGGGACCACCCCAACCCCCCCAAATCCTAAGTAGGACATATTTACCGACCATGCCAATATAGGACTCAAATGAAAGGTATTGACGAGTAGATTACGAATCTGATATCAATATGTGGGACCAAGTGTTGGGGGGGCCGTCCCTCCCTAAAAACACACCCCTAACGGGACTTATTTACTGACCATCGCAATATGGGACTCAAAAAGAAGGTATTTGAGTGTAGAAGACGAATATGATATCCAAATGTGGAACCAAGTATTTTGGGGACCGTCCCTACCCAAAAACATGGCAATATAGGACTCAATGAACCATGGCAATATAGGACTTAAATGAAAGGTATTTACGAGTAGATTACGAATCTGATATCAAAATGTGGGACCAAGTGTTGGGGGGACGTCCCTCCCTAAAAACACATCCCAAACAGGACTTATTTACCGACCATCGCAATATGGGACTCAAAAAGAAGGTATTTGAGTGTAGAAGACGAATATGATATCCAAATGTGGAACCAAGTATTTTGGAGGCCGACCCTCACCAAAAAACCTCCCCCCTATGAGGACAAATTTACGAGCACAACAATATGGGCCTCTTATGAAAGGTCTTTGGAAGTACCGCACGAATCTGATATAAATATTCGGGAAAAAGTTTCTATGGGGCCAACCCACCCCATAACACCACCCAAATAGGAAGTATTTGATGACCATTGCAATATGGGGCTCAAATAAGGGGTACTTTAGAGTAGAGTACGAGGATGATATAAATTTTCAGGGAAAACCACTGAATGGTGATTTTCCCTGATAGTCGGACATATTTGCCGACTATGCAAATATGGGGCGCACAAGAAAGGTATTTTGGAGTAGACCACGAATCTGATATCAATATTCGGGACCAACTGCCTAGCGGACGTCCCATGTTATGGGGTAACAACCCCCAATAGGACGTATTTGCTCACCATGGCAATTTGGGTCTTAAAGAGAGTGGATGACTCCACAAAGCGGACATATTTGCTGACTTTAGCAGTAAGGGGTTTAAATGAAAGGTATTTGAGATTGGAAACCACAGCCCATACAAATTTTGAAATCATGGCTAAATAAAGCAAAAGTAAAAAGGCCGGCCGGGAAAAACGCAATCGACCGGCCAGTCACTGACACGGAAGCAAATACAATTATAGATGAAAAATGAAAAGACAATACCAACAATACATGCAAAAGAACACCAATACCAAAATAAAAGGGCAGAGCAAATGAAGGCCAATACTCTTGGCATGGTAAAAATGTTTTCATATTACACTCCACCCAGACTCCAGCCCACTTTGGTAACCCTTGTTTGAGATGCTGATGATGCTGTAGCCGTTTTGCTGTTGTTGCTGGCAATTCATATTTGCAACACAATTTCAGACAACAACTCTTGAATAAGTCTGTAATCGTAAACAACAGCCCTTGAAAGTCTGTTGCAACAATAATAGCAGCAACAACAACAACTACAACTACAACATGAAGCCCGTCGAGGACCAAACAACAAAAATTCCTAGAGTGCGGCTGAGATATGAGCGTTAAAAAAGGCATGGACTCTGGTCAAACAAGAAACAAAGAGGATAATGGTTTTGGACAAGAGTTGAGTTGGCAGCTTGGAAAATACACTCGAGCAAAAACAGGGGGGTAAATTTAAGAGAAAAATTTGTATTTTTCCGATGAAGAGTTGCTAAGGAAGGTAAGCCCTAAGTTGTAAGCGAAAGATTCTTGGTGTCGTCATCGGTTGTCTCATTATTCGCTTGTTCTGTATTATCCTCAAATCCCAGCATCAGGATCTCGCCTTTCTATTCGGAGCTTATAATCTGCAGAGTTGGTACCTCGTCAGATTTGTAGGATATGCTTGTTGACCATGGAGGCCACCGTAGCGCAGAGGTTAGCATGTTTGCCTATGACGCTGATAGCCTGGGTTCGAATCCAGGCCAGGAAATCAGAACAAATTTCCAACGATGGTTTTCCCCTTCTAATGCCGGCAACATTTGTGAGGTACTATGCCATGCAAAACTTCTCTCAAAAAAGGTGTCGCACTGTGGCACGCCGTTCAGACTCGGCAACCAATACAACGCCGCACTGTGGTATAAAATCGAAAAAAAGTAGTAAAAATTTTGCCGCTTGAGAAAGAGTAAAGAAAGCTCATTGAAATTTTAAATAGTTTGAGCTAAAGTGTAAACCAAAACATGTTCAACATTTTCAGGCCCTAAGTGACCGGGCCGAATCTTGGGTACCCACCATCATGGATTTTGCTAAAAATTTATACAAAATTAATTCTGTTAAAGGGCATGATTTTATTCTACATACCAAACTTCTGTCAAACCAGCAAAAATTAAAGCTTCTAAGAAGCAAACCAGGATAATCGAGAGACCAGTTTATATGGGAGCAAAAGCAGGTTATAGTCCGATTTGGACCGTACTTGACACAGCTGTTGGGAGTCATAACAGAACACTGCATGCAAAATTTCGGATAAATGTGCTGCTTCCAGGGGCTCAAACCGGGAGATCGGTTCATATGAGGGCTATATCTAAAACTGGACCGATGAGGCTTATTTGCAATCTCCAACGACCCACATCAATAGTAAGTACCGCTATCGTGTTTCCGACAGACGGATGGACGGACGGACATGGCTATATCGCCTCAGTGGGCCAGAATATATACGCTATGGGGTCGCAGATCAATTTTTGGAGATGTTACAAACGGTATGACTAGATTAGTATACCCTCACCCTATGGTGGTGGATATGATAAAGATTTGGCAGCCCGAACAAGTTTTCAAAAAGCCGCAGTAACCATTTATAGGGGCTTGTCAAGAGTCGCTCGAACCACCTAGGGCCTTAAAAATATTCACATGATATCGACCCTCTGATCTAACCATTTAAAATTTCAAAGAGATATAATTAACCGTTTTCAAACGACAGAGTTTTTACTAGTTTTTCAATACTATCCCTTTGTGTGCCGGTGCGCCTCTTGGCCAAATTGACATTAAAGGGTTGCTTCCTAGCTGTTTCAGGGAGATTTTTCCTCTTGCAAGATATCAGTGATGTCCTTATAAAAGCCACGATCGTCCCAGAAGAATGTCATGAATTTCAACATGTTATGAATTTTCTTTAAAAATTTCAAATTATTGGGTTGCCCAAAAAGTAATTGCGGATTTTTCATATAGTCGGCGTCAACAAATTTTTTCCCAGCTTGTGACTCCGTAATTGCATTCTTTCTTCTGTCAGTTATCAGCTGTTACTTTTAGCTTGCTTTAGAAAAAAAGTTTAAAAAAGTATGTTTGATTAAAGCTCATTCTAAGTTTTATTAAAAATGCATTTACTTTCTTTTAAAAAATCCGCAATTACTTTTTGGGCAACCGGTGATTTTTAAGCTACTATCTTTATGGCAACACTTGTTTAAACAGCTCACGCACGCTTCGTGTTTTGTTTCACTGTCAAACATCTTCAGTTTGGTCTATAATTTAACCATGCATCGTCTTACAAACAAACAACTCTTGCAAATTATTGAATTTTATTGTCAAAATGAGTGCTCTGTCAAGAAATTTCTTCGCGCGCTTCTTCTTCATTGAGCAGCGAAGCTCACTTTTGGCTCAAAGGATACGAGGATAAGCAGAATTGTCGATTTTGGAGTGAAGATCAGCTAGAAGTATTGCAAGAGCTATCAATACATCCAGAAAAAGTCACAGTTTGGTGCGGTTCATGGGCTGGTGGCATCATTGGACCGTACTTCTTCAAAGATGATGCGAATCGTCACGTAACTGAGAATGGTGAGAGCTATCGTGAGGTGAAAAACAATTTTTTTTAGCCCAAAATGCAAGAGAATAAGAAAATAAAAGGGCGGGCTGAGAAAGGCTCATAGCAAATCCAGGGTAGAATTCTGCATCCCCGTGGAGGATACATCTGAGGCCTCTAGCCTAAAGAAGAATCTGTCCTCGAGACCTATTACGGTGGGGTATATTCAGAAGTCAGAGAATGTATGGACAATGTCTAGTGAGGAAACACTAGAATTACTCGTTGATACACATTTCCCGGGGAAGTTCTCCAAAGGAAAACAGAAGAGGTTGTCACTAGTATGCAGTCGTCAGAGGCTATTAGGGAAATTATGTCTGAGCCGAAAAGCTTTTGGGCGATACGAAGTTTCGACTCCTTTAAGTCGCCTGGCACTGATGTATCACCGGTTGAATTAAAAGCTCTGTCTGATAGACTGGTTCCTTGGCTTAGGGAGATACACTCTGCTTCCATTCGTCGGAGGCTATTAGGGATATTGTGTCTGAGCCGAAAATCCTTTGGCTGATAAGAAGTTTCGACTCCTTTAAGACGCCAGGCCCTGATGATGTATCATCGGTTGAATTATAAGCTGTGTCTGATAGGCTGGTTCCCTGGCTTAGGGGGAACCAGTCTATCATCATACATGTGGGAAGGAGGGACACGAAGGACATTTTCATTCCGAAAGCAGGAAAACCTTACCGCACGAAAAAAATGTTCGTCCTATTAGTCTGTCATCCTTTATGCTGAAGACTCTTGAGAGGTTGATAGAAACATATCTTAGGGCAAAGATCCCTGGAGATCGCCTGGAGCAGCAGCAGCATGCATATAGTAAAGGCAAATCCACTGAAACAGCCCTTCAAGACCTAGTCGGCTATATAGAGGGTTCTCTCGCTGTCAAGGAATATACAGTGGTAGCATTTCTTGACATTGAAGATGATTTCAATAATGTGAAACCGACGTCAATCATAAAGGAGCTGGAGTTTCTAGGCATTAACTCTACCACAAAAAAGTTTATTAATAACTTGCTCTCTAAAAGATGCATTACGGCACGCTTGGGATCTGTGGATCTCAGATGGGTTAGCAGAGACACACCTCAAGCAGGTAGACTGTCTCCTCTACTTTGGAATATAGCCATTAACAATCTATTATTGTCCCTGGAAGAAAAAGGCATAAAAGTGGTCGCGTATGCTGATGACGTGGCAATTGCGGTTAGGGGAAAGTTTCCCATCACTCTAAGAGATATACTTCAGGAAGCTCTACGTACAGCAACAAAGTGGGCTACCGAAAGTGGTCTTGGTATAAATCCGTGCAAGACAGTAGTAGTTCTTTTCAGCAGGAGATACAAAATGCCTACAGTGGCACCTGTCTCCTTGGGTGGAGAGAATGTTTCATTTACAGAAACCGCAAAATACCTGGGTGTTTTGCTGGGCAGGAAATTGAACTTCAAATCTATCATTTGGAAAGGGCAAGAAAGGCAACTCTTGCCTTATACACCTGCAGCAAAGGCATTGGAAAAAGTTGGGGATCTAGACTTCGTATGAAGCATTGGATATATACTGCAGTTGACAGACCTATAATGTTATATGGTGTTGTGGTCTGGTGGACGGCGCTTCAAAAATCCATCTACTGATCAATAGTCAACCGGATCCAAACCATGGCTTGTTTGTGCATCACAGACGCACTGAGGACGACACCATCTGATGCACTAAATTTAATGCTACATCTTATGCCTCTGGAAATTGTGGCTAGACAAATTGCTGCGACCATTGCCGTGAGGTTAAGGGAGCTTTCTCATTGGTCATATGGCTGCTACGAACACTGTGTTATCCTTGATACAATATCCGATGTTTCAGGCAGTGTGGATTACACCCTACCTGAGCCGCTTTTTGATAAAAAGTACTGTACCGCTATTCCTGTTAGCAGCGATTGGAACTACGATATCCCTGGTAACAGAAGTTACATAGATTTCATTACGAATGGTTCCAAACTAAACGGTCAGGTGAGCTTTGGTGTGTACTCTAAAGATCTAGAATTGGTCATATCGAAAAGGTTACCCGAACACTGCAGTGTTTATCAAGCGGAAATCCTTGCCGAGATCATAATTTCCTTTCGCCAACGTAATGCACTGCATTCATAGGGGACATCCCCTGCGTGTTGGCTGATAGAAAAAGAAATTAAGGAAGTCCTGGAAGGGCTAAGATATATTGGGTTGCCCAAAAAGTAATTGCGGATTTTTCATATAGTCGGCGTTGACAAATTTTTTCACAGCTTGTGATTGCATTCTTTCTTCTGTCAGTTATCAGCTGTTACTTTTAGCTTGCTTTAGAAAAAAAGTATATTTGATTAAAGTTCATTCTAGGTTTCATTAAAAATGCATTTACTTTCTTTTAAAAAAATCCGCAATTACTTTTTGGGCAACTCAATATGTCATTACGACGATTGGCATAAATATCTTCTTAGACAGCCAGGCAGCCATTAAATCCCCGGAGAACGTATTTCTGAACACAAAAACCGCCCTCGACTGTCGCAGATCTCTCAACGAGATGACTGAACAGTTCAAAATTCATCTGTTCTGAGTGCCGGGCCACAGAGATATCCAAGGGAGTTTTAAAGCGGACGAGCTTGCGAGACTAGGAACTACCCTACACATTTCAGGGAACCTATCATTTGTGGGTATGCCTCTAGCGATATGTTAGCTAAGATTTCAGGACCTGGCCCGAAGGACGACGAATGATAGATGGTCACAAACGGGGGGCTGTGAGCATTCCAAAACTATTGGGTTGCCCAAAAAGTAATTGCGGATTTTTTAAAAGAAAGTAAATGCATTTTAATAAAGCTTAGAATGAATTTTAACCAAATATACTTTTTTACACTTTTTTTCTAAAGCAAGCTAAAAGTAACAGCTGATAACTGACAGAAGAAAGAATGCAATTACAGAGTCACACGCTGTGAAAAAATTGGTTAACGCTGACTATATGAAAAATCCGCAATTACTTTTTGGGCAACCCAATATGTGGCTTCATCTAGACTTTGTTGTCATTGGCTAGAACAGACGTCTCAGTCATTGTGTGCGTCATGACAGGTCACTGTCTAATTGGAAAACATGCTGACGTACTGACGGTTGCCTGAAACTACTTTCGCAGAAGCTGTGAGGACTTCGAAGAAGAAGAGACTACAGAATATCTGTTGTGTGTGTGTGTCCCGCACTAGCAGTCAGGAGTTTCACCGCTCATTTCTTTGAGAACCTGTCTGATTTAGCGGATGTGAACCCTCGCAAGTTATTGGGTTTTTTACTAGAAGGAATTTTCCTGGGCGAAAACTTCTAAGTGAATCTAATGCCAGACTGCCACTTAAACCTAACCTAATCAAGAAAATACTTTTTTTGACCAAAAATTGCAAAAAACAAAATTTTTCACATTTTGTCACTTCCAAACTCTATAACTTTTAACTGAATAATCACATGTGGAAATTTTTTGCGGCACAGTCATTTTAAGTTATGCCTTCGTAAATTGCAAAATACGAAGCTTATCTCGACCAAAATTCCAACAAATAAAAATTAAAACTCGTAAATCCCCGAAAACCATAGGAGGTATTGTAGACATCTAGCGGACTTTTTTGTAGGGATTTTAGAGCACTATCCAGCACAAAAAGTTTTAAAAAATCGGACCACAAATGAAGATTTGGCAGTACAAATAATTTTTCTACATGCCGAGGTTACCAAATATAAAGGCCTGCTAAGAGCCGCCTGGACCAACTGCAAATTGCAAATGAACATTCCACTAAGGAACAGGGGCAAACTTCTCACATATCAATGAGCGCAGTCCAATTCAAATTTAAGCTCAATGATAAGGTGCCTCCTTTTTATAGCCGAGTCCGTACGGCGTGCCGCAGTGCGACACCTCTGTGGAGAGAAGTTTTACATGGCATAGTACCTCACAAATGTTGCCGGCATTAGGAGGGGTAAACCACCGCTGAAATTTTTTTCTCATGGTCTCGCCTAGTTTCGAACCCAGGCGTTCAGCGTCATAGACGGACATGCTAACCTCTGCATCACGGTGGCCTCCTGGACCAATTAGGGACTTGAAAATTTGCACACGATCTCGCTATCATCTCATCTCTAAACATTCTAAATTTCATAGAAATGTCTTTACCCGTTCTCACACGGCATAATTTTTACTAGTTTTTTTTTTTCGATTTTATCCCACTGTGCGACGGACGGAGGGACGGACATGCCTTGATCATCTAAGAATTTCACAACCATCAAGAATATACGCTTTAGGGTCGAAAATGGATATTTCGATGTGCTGCCTACGCTCATCCTTCGGCGATGGGTATAAAAATGGAATCCAAGTTTTTACTTGGCCACCTTTACAAGAGATTCAAACAAAATTTACTGAGTGTAAAACTTTTCCCCAACGAAAAAACATTGCAAAAATCTGAATGAGTACTGGCAACAGTTAAAAAAATAACCAAAGCAGTGGCGGCTGACTGTAGCAACAACAGCAGCAGCAACGATGGCAACAACAACGATTGTTATATAACTCCTCCATAATAACAATGTTAAGTTGTCGTTGGGGGTATGTGGCCAAGGGAGCATGTGTATCTGTCTCTGTGTGTGTGTGTGTGTGTGTGCATGATATGGCAGGTTATTGGTGGTCGAAATATACGAGAAGTCGTACACAACGAGAAGAGTACACATTGTAACATAGCAATTCAAATCGAACAATGTTTGTAGCAATGAAACGAACCAAAGGCAAGCGCCATTACACCATACATAAGCAAAAAAGAAGCGGTATCGGGCCAGGGAGTAACCAGCAAGGACAGTGTAATCGAAACATGGTCATTGTAACACACATGGTCAAGTTGGTAGAACAATGGCATGTAGCAAAAACTCAAAGAGACCAATACACCAACAAATAATCCAAGTATCCATACATATCAGGTGGACATATGGCCAAAGGGCCATTGGGAAAAAAATCGAGCAAGTGGCCTATCTAGAACAGGCAATAATGGTTTAATAAAAAACAAAAGTGTAACAAAAAAAAATTAACCAAAAAAAAAATCCTTAGTCCTTTAGGCTAATATAAAACAAGGATAAGGGCAAACAGCACAAAAATGCAAAAACAACAAAAATGCTATCAAATTGAAACCTACACTCACGCATGTTAACCTTTTGTGGGTAAACCTTAACGCTCACACATCAATACATTGGCAAACCGATGGATTGCGTACTGGATTTTGTTGTTGTTCTTGTTTTGTTACATTTTGAAATGTAAAATAGGCAAACAATGGTCTGGCACATGATGGAAATAGCCAAAGGTAAGAACTTTTAATAAATGAGAGTTGCCATTTGCAGAAATGTTGGGGCAAGCCAAAGTCCCTCACTTGTGGGGGGGGGGGGGGGGGGGGGGGGGGGTGCTTTCGTGAAGTATGGCAAAATAATTCAATAGATTTCAATTTGTCTGCACTTCACCATTGGCATTTGGTGTTGCTGTCTGCTTGCCCCGCAAAGGAAGTTGGCAATTTACGTTCACATGAAGGCTGTCTAGAAAAGAGGGAGTTGAACTCGAGGCCGGAAGTAAGCAATTGTTAAACAGGAAATATACTAGCTAGGCAAACTTTGGCCTAGCCGATTCATGTAAAATGCAGTTGATAATCGAAAGAAAAGTTGGCGAGGCAGTGATAAGGCGGATGATAATGAATTGTACTGCAAAGGAACAACATGAGAACTAGGGAAGGGGCTTAGAAACTAGGGTGCACCATAAGTTTGATAATTTTAGAAATCGAGGAGGTTTTACTGTTTCAGTAAAAGATCATAACATCGTTGAACATTAAAAATTTATAATAAAACAATTAACGAAATTCGGGCATAGTCGACCTTTGATAGACTGAACCGCACTGCATGCAGGCTACGTCGAAATAAAAATTTGTTAAAACTGGAAAATTTGGATCTAAATCTTTATAAATTTTGATGGTCATAGAGAAAATCGCTGTTCAAAATTTTAAGAAGAGAGGGTACGATATATACATATAGAAGATATATACATATATATATAAATTTGAACTGATTTCCCAGAAGTTTACTGGTGATCAGGAGATTAAAGAGAAGCGTTTGGAAAATTACCAAATTTTTGCAATAATAATTAAAATCAGACGAAACAAGTAAAAGCGTGCTCAGCTCGGCCTGGCCGAATCTTATATACCCTCCACCATGGATCGCATTTGTCGAGCTCTTTCCACGGTATCTCTTTTTAGGCAAACCAAAGATAAAAGAAAAGAATTGCCATGTTATTGGAACAATTTCAAGTGATGGTTCATTTCGGACCATAATTGAATTTGAATATTGGAGACCATAGTAGAAGTCATTGTGTAAAATTTCAGCCAAATTTAGAAAAAATTGCGCATTTTAGGGTCTGAAAAAGTAAAATAGGGAGATCGGAAAGGGGAGCTGTATAGCTCCCATATTCGATATGCATGTTAAAGGTCATGGGAGAAGCGGTTGTACAAAATTTCAACCAAATCGGATAATACTTGAGCCCTTTAGAGGCTCAAGATGTCAAGACCCAAGATCGATTTATATGGCAGCTATATCAGGTTATGGACCGATTGTAACCATACTTAGCACAGTTGTCGGAAGTCATAATAAAACACATCATGCAAAATTTCAGCAAAATCGGATAAGAATTGTGCCCCCTAGCGGCTCAAGAAGTCAAAATCCCATATCGGTTTATATGGCAGCTATATCAAAACGTGGACTGTTCAGCCATCGCCCGTTCTATGGTGGAGGGTATAAAAAGCTATAAAGAGCTATATCTACCTCAACCAATTCCAAGAAAAATCCGTTCACATGTATTACAGTAGTTGTAGAAAAAAAATGTGTGCAAAGTTTTGAGAAGCTCGGTTGATTATGAATGGAATGAAATTCAATAAAATACATATGGGAGTTTTATATAAATCTGAACCGATTTTTATAAAATTCAACAGCGACTCCAAAGGTCATTTGTGCTAAATTTTGTGAGAAACATTAGTCCAAATGGGATAAGTGCATATGTGGAATCTACATCCACATCTGGAAGAAAAGGAAGATGCCTTCCAGTTCGTATCGTTGATCAATTTAAATCACATTAAAAAGCCCATCAACCTACGAAACTTCGTATCCGCATGATCAACAAATTCTCAAAGAACTGAGAACCTAAAGTGGAACTCCTTCTGACTGCCAGTGAGGGATACACACACCGCAAATATTCTATAGTCAACTTTGATATCTGATATCTATGTAGCCCGGCACCCAAAACAGCTGAATTTTAAACTATTCAGCCATCTCATTTAGAGATCTGCGATAATCGAGAGCGGTTTTTGAATTCAGAAATACGTTCTCCAGTGATTTAAAGGCTGACTGGCTGTCTGAGAAGACATTTATGGCAATCGTAGTTCCCATGAATTTCCCAGGAAATAAGGAATAGGGGATACTTCTCTCATATCACTAATCGCAGTCCGACTAAAGTTTAAAAATTAAAGTCCGTGAGAACGAATATCTTAAAGTCACTACCGAAGGACTTCAAATATATGTCCCTAAGTTTAATATTCACGCCTCGAACATTTTGGTAAAGTATGGACAGAGACTGAATTAGTTTTTGAAACAAAAGAGACAGAAGGAATAACCACAGGTCCGTCGGTGCCAGATGATTGTCCGAAACTAAAATCTTCGAGCCATTACGGAGCGGAGTTGCAAGTGGAGAATTTAACGTTGTTAGATTATCACCCATAGCAATGGACGAGGAACACTTATGTTTGGGAGAACCATCTGTTAACTCAAATCTCTCAAACACCTCAAAATTCTCCAGTTCAGTTTTACTACAAAACTGCCTTCCTCATGGCAGCTATTTAAACCTTAGATTCCTTGAACATACGATAGAAATCGATTTCCAAGGACCTGAAATAAACACACGACCAGCGAAGCCAGTTTTCACGATCAGTTATATGACCAAAGTTCCTACCATTGAAACCCGCACATCAAACGGCGAGCATTTGTCGAGTTCAAACAGCGGCCGCCTAGCGACGCCACTTGGTAGAGGAGTTTTAATATGAAAGGATATCTCACAGATGTGGCCGATATTAGTAAGAGGATAACCACCGCTAAAAATTTCTCTTCACACCGGGACTTGAAACCAATCGTTCGGCGCCAAAGACATTTCCCAACTTCTTTAATTCTCCTCTCCGCTTGTTACACACTATAGTGGTTGGGTAACCTTCTTAATGTGACCAGTCCTTAATGTGACCAGTCCCCAAACCCCACCCGGTCGCCTAGTTTGGACCCGTTCAAATAGAGGTTTATGTAACTTCTATTACCAGGGATATTGCAGTTCCAATCGGTTCGATCAGGAATAGTGGTACAGTACTTTTTTTTCAAAAAGTGGCTCAGGAAATATGAAATTCACACTGCCTGGAACATCGGACATTGTATTAAGGATAACACAGTGTCCGTAGGCACCGCATGATACAAGTGAAAACACGCCCCCCTCCACAAGAAAGCTCCCTTAGCAATGATCGAAGCAATTTGTCTAGCCACAATGTCCAGAGGCATTAGGTATAGCGATAAATTCAGTGCATCAGATGGTGTTGTTCTCAGTGTGGCTGTGATGCACACACAAGCTATCCCTTGGATCCGGTGGAGTACTGAACAGTAGGTGGATTTTTGAAGCGCTGTCCACCAGACTACAACACCATATATTGTAGGTCTGAAAACTGTAGTATATACCCTGTGTGTATGTAACGAACAAATGTGTGTTATGAACAAATGCACAAAGTTATAATACCCTGTACCTCAGTGGTGATGTAGAGTATGAAAAAGATTCGAGATATCTCAATAATTCTTTTTGAAATTTGCAGATGAGTGTCCTTAATTTAACTAAAAAAAATACATTCTGCCCGATTTTATTAAAAAAATCCTCAAAAGTCGAAATGGGAATTTTTTAGTAAAATTGCTGTGGAGGCTTAAAATATTGTGCGGTGCAAAATTATTTTTGCATGGGTTCAGGAGACATATCGAGTTAAAAAAACATGTAAAAGCATGCTAAGTTCGCCCGGGCCGAATCTTGGAAACCCACCACCATTAATTCTGCTACAATACGGGAGTAATATCTGGTTATAGACCGATTTGTACCATACCGTATACCGATTTGTACCGCGTAGTTGTTGAAAGTCATAACAGAACACTATATGCAAAATTTCAGACAAATCGGTTTATATAGGAGCTATATCGGGTTATAAACAGATATGGACCATACTTGACACAGTTGTTGGAAATCATAACAGAACATTATATGCAAAGTTTCTGCCAAATCGGACAAAAATTGCAGCTTGTAAGGGCTCAAGAAGTCAAATCGGGAGATCGGTTGTGTATGGGAGCTGTATCAGGCTATAGACCCATTCAGACCATAATTAACACGTATGTTGAAGGTCACGGGAGAAATCGTTGCACAAAATTTCAGCCAAATCGGATAATAATTGCGCCCTCTTGAGGCTCAAGAAGTCAGAATCCCACATCGGCTTATATGGCAGTTATATCAGGTTATGGATCACTTTGAACCACACTTAACACAGTTGTTGGAAATCATAACAAAACATCTTATGCAAAATTTCAGCCAAATCGGAGAATAATTGCGCCCTCTAAAGGCTGAAGATGTCAAGACCCAAGATCGGTTTATATGGCAGTTATATCAAAACATGGACCGATTTGGCCCATTTACAATCCCAATCGACCTACACTAATAAGAAGTATTTGTGCAAAAATTCAAGCGGCTAGCCTTACTCCATCAAACGGACGGACGGGCATGGCTAGTTCGACTTAAAATGTCCCGATGATCAAGAATATACAAATTTTAGGGGGTCTTGGACGCATATTTCGAGGTTTTACAATCAGAATGACGAAATTAGTATACCCCCATGGAGGAGGGTATAAAAATTTGGGCACAATCCAGCAAAAAATTTTTGAATTTTGAAAATCGGACCTGAAGTGAAGATTTGGCAGCCCGAACAGTTTTTAAAAATGCCTAGGAGTCTGTCAAGTGTCGACCGGATCATCTTGAAATTTTGCACATGATCTCGATAAGACCTCAGCTTTAACCATTACAAATTGCATATAGTTATCGCCATCCGTTCTGAAATAGCATATTTTTTTACTAGGTTTTTTTTAATTTTCTCCCACTGTGCGTTGTTTGAAGGTCTGTATATGGCCCCTATGTACCATTTACATGAACATGTCTTCCACTAAGTCTTATTTCAGAGCGAACATTAGAAAGTTGGGCCTTTTAACCAAAGCCTTAATTTTCTTAAAAAATAGTCATTTATAGACCTTAGAAGTATTGCAAGATGTAAGCATAATTGACATATTAAAATGGGTCATCTATATACTCTGCTATGTATAAACATCCTCTTCACTTTTCATAAAAGACATCATCATTTGCAATAAATTTAATTTGCTGACAGATCGTTTTTGTTGTATCCTCTGGTAAGCTTTTCACTTGATCTCCGCCACAAAAGACTTCAATGAACCCAAACAATACAAACAAAAGACAATTATGAAGGAGCTAAGGAAAAAACGATTAAATGCAATTCGCCATTGAGTGCTAATGAAGAATCCCAATAGAGACAATTGAAATGCCATAATGACATAACGAAATTTAATATGTTTGCACATTCATGCATGCTTGCATTCAAGTGTTCATACCTCCGATGCCATGCCATTGTCTTGCTGATTATTGTTGTTTCTTGTATTCCCCCAATGTTAGCATATGTTCTGTTTGCCCTCAACTCATCAACATCAACACTACGAATGAACAACTGCTGCTGACTGAGTAGGGCAGGGGAGAGCGGAGAGAGAGATGGCCCATGTCGCGAGTATACGAATGTATACTCGTTTATGCGAGTATGTGACTGATGTCAGACTTGGCTCAGTGGCGAATATGCATGCCACTGATGACAAAGACACATTATCACAATTAATTTCTCATTAAAAACGCGCTAAAATAATACGCAATAATACAAAATACATGCACGAAAAGGAGGTGACTGTGGCTGTCGTTGCATTGTCGTGAAACACAATTTCATTGCCAAATGAGTATTGTGAAAAAAAAAAACAATAGCCGACCAAATGGGCTACATGTATGAGATGCTAGGGACTTGGTTGGAAGTTTATGTAGGTGGGAGGAAAGTAATTTCGCTCATAAGAATGACCTCAAAGACCTCTCAAAATGTTATATAGACCAATAAGGACAATAGGGTCTGGAGGTCGCCTGCTCCACCTTTGAAACTTATATAAGATCCGATTAGGATTTGTCCGATATGGCCAATGTGCGTCTCACATAGGCCAATGGAGTTGAAATAAAATTCAGACAAAAATGTTCAACCATATTAGGTGTGATGGTTTCAAGGGCCGTGCGTTGGTATGTTCTATTTGAATCGTATTAATTGCGAAAACGCATCTATGATACAATTACCACATTAACAACGCTCGACTACCCTGTCTATTAGCTGTACTTTTCCCAATGCATGTAGTTTTGTGTAATGACAGACATTCTCTCTGTGACAAATTACACTTCTTCCGTACTACACATGTTTTTAGTTCATCGGTTGGAAGTTGTATTGATGGCAAGACAACGGCAATGGCTCTCGCTATTGCTCTGTGTGCCCAGGTTCGAATCCTGGCCGGGCTATGCCGAATTTTTAATTTTTCAATTTTTTTTTGCCTGTTAGGACGAGATCATTAAATTTTACAATTTTTTGTTTGTTTCTCTTTCGAGACGAGCTCAATGATCGGAGATGCAAATGGCAAAGGAAAGTGTGTTGCTATCATTGGCTTTCCTTTTTCATTTGCATTTCCGATCATTGAGCTCGTCTCAAAAGAGAAACAAACAAAAATTGTAAAATTTAATGATCTCGCCCTAACAGGCAAAAAAACTTGAAAAATTTTCATACACTAAAAATATGTCAGGCTATAGACGAAATAAGACCATAATTGAAACATATGTTGAAGGTCACGAGAGAAGTGGTTGTACAAAATTACAGCCAAATCGGAAAATAATTGCGCCCTCTAGAGGCTGAAGAAGTCAAGACCCCAGATCGGTTTATATGGCAGCTGTAGCAGGTCCATAACCTAATAAGCACGCCAACTTTCCAAGGAGTAAAGGTAGGCGCTTGAAATTTTGCACAAATGCTTTTTATTAGTGTTGGTCATTTGCTAGGCGCTTGAAATTTTACACAAATACTGCTTATTAGTGTAGGTCGGATGGGATTGTAAATGGGTCATATCGGTCCATGTTTTGATATAGCTGCCTTATAAACCGATCTTGGGTCTTGACTTCTTGAACCTCTAGAGGGCGCAATTCTTATTCGAGATGGATTATATTTTGCACATATCGATGAGGAATGACTTTCCACAACAGTGCCAAGTATAACTAATCGGTCAATAACCTGATATAGCCGCCATATAAACCGATCTCCCGTTTAGACTTTTTGAGCTTCTAGAGGGCGCAATTGTTATAGTCTGTCGAAAGAATGCAAACTGTGGAAGGAGTAAAGCTAGGCGATTGAAATTTTGCACAAGTATATCTCATTAGTGTAGGTCAGTTGGGATTGTAAATGGGGCAAATTGGTCCATGTTTTTATATAGCTGCCATATAAACCGATCTTGGGTCTTGACTTTTTGAGCCTCTAGAGGACGCAATTAAATCGGTTTATAACCTTCTATAGCTGCCATATAAACCGATTTTCCGCCTCTGGAGGGCGCACTTTCTACTCGCATTGAATGAAATTTTGGAGGTGATACGCCACCACTGTGGCACAGGGTTTTACAACTTTGTGCATTTGTTTGCAAAGCTAAAAAGGAGAAGAGGTAGACCCATCGATAAGTATACCGATCGGCTTAGAATCACTTCCTAATTCGATTTAGCTATGTCCGCCTGTCTGTCTGTCCATGTATTCTTGTAATCAAGGTAATAGGTCGTATTTGTTGTCCGATTTTCATAAAATTTTGCCCAAATCACTTTTTTGGTCCAAGACCAAACGCAATTGATTATGGAACAAATCGGTTCAGATTTAGATATAGCTCCCATTTATATACTTCATTTGATGTTCCCTATTAAAGCTGTAGAAGCCACAATTTTGGTCCGATCCTTACAGAATTTCGCACAAGGTGTTTTTTTTTTTTGATATCCTAATATGTGTGCAAAATTTCATTAACATCGGATCAGATTTAGATATAGCTCCAATATATAGCGTTCATCCGATGTGGCCTCTTAAGTCTTTAGTATCCACAATTTTTGTCCGATCCTTAAAAAATGTGGGATGAAATGTTTTGTGTGAAGTCTTTATATCTGTGCAAAATTTCGTCAAAATCGGGTCAGATTTAGATATAGCTCCCATATATATCTTTCATACGATTTGACCTATTAAGGCTGTAGAAGTCACAATTTTGGTCCGAGTTTTACCAAATTTGGCGTGAAGTGCTTTTTGTGACTTCCCAAAAAGTGTGCTATATTTTATCAGAATCGGATCAGATTTTGATATAACTCCCAGATATATCTTTTATCCGATATGGCCTTTTAAGGCTGTAGTATCCACAATTTCGGTCCAATCCTTACGAAATTTGAGATGTTTCGTGTGACGTGTTAATATGTGTACAAAATTTCATCAAAATCGGGTCAGATTTAGATATAGCTCCCTTATATATCTTTCATACGATTTGACCTACTAAGGCTGTAGTAGCCACAATTTTGGTCCATCTTCACCAAATTTGGCATTAAGTGGTTTTTGTGACGTCCCAATATATGTGGACAATTTGCTCAAAATCGAATCAGATTTAGATATAGCACCAGTATATATTTTTCATACGATTTTACCTATTAAGGCTGTAGAAGCCACAATTTTGGTCCGATTTTGACCAAATTTGTCATGAAGTGCATTTTGTGACGTCTAAATACATGTGAAAAATTTCATCAAAATCGGATCAGATTAAAATATAGCTCCCATATATATCTTTCATCCGATATCCCTTTTAAAGCTGGAGAAGCGACTATTTTAGTCAGATCTTCACCAAATTCGATATAAAGTGATTTTTTTGACGTCCCAATATGTGTGTAATATCTCATCAGAATCGGGTCCGATATATATTTTCATCCGATATGGTCTTTTAAGGCTGTAGTAGCCACAATTTCGGTCCAATCCTTACAAAATTAAGCATGAGATGTTTCGTGTGACGTCTTTATATGTGTGCAAAATTTCGTCAAAATCGGGTAAGATTTAGATATAGCTCCCATATATATCTTACATACGATTTGACCTATTAAGGCTGTAGAAGCCATAATTTTGGTCCGATCTTTACCAAATTTGTCATGAAATGCTTTTGTCGACGTCTTTATATGTGTGCAATATTTCATCAGAATCGGATCAGATTTAGATATAGCTTCCATATATATCTTTCATCCGATATGGTCTTTTAAAGCTGGAGAAGTCCCAATACTGGTCAAATCCTTAGAAAGATGTTTCGTGTGACGTCTTAATATGTGTGCAAAATTTCATCAAAATCGGATCAGATTTTGATATAGCTCCCATATATGTCTTTCATACGATTTGACCTATTAAAGCTGTTGAAGCCACAAAAATAATAATTGGACAGTCATCTATAAATCCAAATAAATATTAAATAGCGAACAAAATTTAAAAGAGATGG
This sequence comes from Stomoxys calcitrans, assembly GCF_963082655.1. Lineage (NCBI taxonomy): Eukaryota > Metazoa > Arthropoda > Insecta > Diptera > Muscidae > Stomoxys > Stomoxys calcitrans. The sequence continues at coordinate 95,919,339 of NC_081555.1, read as the reverse complement.
CCATGTCCGTTAGTAAATAGGAAATAAATTTAAAGATAGCATCTTAATTTTAAAGTTTTGGTTCTTTGGCTCGTTTTCATTGCTAAAGTCCCACGAATAAGGAAAATCTTGGGACAATTTTTGTTTTACAGTGTAAAAATAAAATTTTTACAAAATTTTTTACAATCTAAATATTTTACAAAATCTCTTTAGAAATTTTTGAGAAATTTCTCTCTCAAAACCCTTTTATGGATTTTATGTGAAACTTAGCTCAGATCCCCTCGTTCAATGCAAATATGCATCATATGCACGAACAAGGAACATAACATGCCACAAAATCATCAACATCATCACTGGTGCAAAAGCGACATCAACAGCAACCGAACGACACATCCTACCACTTGCTAACAACCGTCTGACAGTGTGGTTGTATTCACAAGCAAACAATACAAACAAAAATATGCACCCACATACATGCTCGACTCTGCACTGGTCGGTCGAGGAGCCAAAAGAAGATGAATACAAACAACAAAAACATAACCAAGCCAAAGAGTGTACGATAATTGAATTGTTGACACGCTGTGTCATGCGAATGCAGATGCCACAGAAACGTCATTTATACACACACACACACACACACACACACATGGGCAAAAAGTGGCGGGGGATGGCATGAAGAACAACCTAAGCGAATAGGGGACCGATGACTACTAACAAAACACTACTACTCCATTGAGCCTAATGAATAAATGTTGTGTGTCGCTGCATTGGAATGTGAGTGTGTGTGTGAGCAACATCGAAATCTACTCTGTGCAATGCCTTTAAGCTATATAACATAATTTGCTGCAAGGCTGACGGGATGGATGATTGGAAAATCATTCATTTTTGCAATTGACGCTGAAATATGGCAACCTGCTGTGTGCTAGTGAGTGTGTGTGTGTGTTTGAAGTTAGCTCTGGTCCAACACCAAGCTCCTTTGAGCCTAGTTCTATACACAAATGTCAAATATATTGAGGTATTTTATTGCAGAGACCTTCCTTCCCATCAATGGCACCACCCACCATGTGGGGGCTTAGTAGCCCTTTGTAATTGAACAAAATAGAACTTTCTCCCCCCGTCCTCCCAACCTTTCGGTTGGGCAATTTTATGCCTAGATGCTTTTGAGAGCAAATTAATGAAAATTCATTACATTTTGCATTTTAATTAAAAACAAAAGCGTATCCCCAAGGTTCATAAGGACACAATTACGGGAGGTGACTTATTTTCAGTATTTCCATTTTCATTTTAATAGGATAACATGTTTTGGGGCAGATGATTGTTTAACATTTCAAGGCAATTACATTCCATATGGCTACAAAGTTTTGTAAAATATTCTCTTAATACCATTCTCATGTATAGCCAAAACATGACAAGTTTTGGAGCATTAAATTGAAGCGATAACTGCTATGAGAAGAACAGATAACAAAAGCTATTGCATGTTGTTGAAAATGAAACATGCAATGTTTTGTACAAGAAACATATTAACCGACACACTAGAGGCTACGAACGGTAAAATTCTGAATATAATATTGGGTTGCCCAAAAAGTAATTGCGGATTTTTCATATTGTCGGCGTTGACAAATTTTTTCACAGCTTGTGACTCTGTAATTGCATTCTTTCTTCTTCGTCAGTTATCAGCTGTTACTTTTAGCTTGCTTTAGAAAAAAAGTGTACAAAAAGTATATTTGATTAAAGTTCATTCTAAGTTTTATTAAAAATGCATTTACTTTCTTTTAAAAAATCCGCAATTACTTTTTGGGCAACCCAATATATATTTTTATGTCTAGATATGTCCGTCCGTCCGTCCGTCGAAATCACGATAGCGGTCGAACGCTTAAAGCTAGCGGCTTGAAATTTTGCACAGATTCTTAGCATAGATGTGGGTCGTTGGGAATTGTAATAGGCCATTTCGGGTCAGATTTAGATATTAGCTCCCATATAAACCGATCTCCCGAATGAACTTCTTGAGCCCTTATAAGCCGCAATTTTTGTCCGATTTGGCTGAAATTTTGCATGTAGTGTCCGGTTATGACTTCCAATAACTCGGACGAAATCGGTCAATAACCTGATGTAGCCCCCATATAAACTGATCTCCAGATTTGATTTATTGAGCCCTTAGAAGCCGCAATTTTCTCCGATTTGGCTTACATTTTGCTTGTAGTGTCCGGTTATGACTTCCAACAACTGTGTCAAGTACGGTCCGAATAGGTGTATAACCAGATATAGCTCTCATATACAGCGATCTCCCGGTTTGACTTCTAGAGCTCTTAGAAGCCGTCTGATTGAGCTGAAATTTTGCATGCGGTGTTCTGTTATCACTTCCAACAACTGTGCCAAGTACGATCCAAATCGAGCTATAATTTGATATAGCTGCCATATAAACTGATCTCCCGATTTGACCCCTTATAAGCCGCAATTTTTGCCCGATTTGGCTGAAATTTTCGATGCGGTGTTTTGCTACGACTTGCAATAAATGTGGCAAATACGGTCCAAATCCGTCTACAACCTGATATGACTCCCATGTAAAGCGGTCTCTCGACCATCCATGTTCGGTTCTTGGAAGCTTTATTTTTTGCTGATTTGACAGAAGTTAAAGATGTAGAATAAAATTAGGCCCATCAACTGAATTTATTTTGTATACATTTTTTACAGAATCATGGTGGTAGGTTCCCCAGGATTCTGCCCGGCCGAACTTAGCACGCTCTAAATTATAACTCCACTACCATAGTCATAGATCTAAATAGGGGCTGGTCTGGATCATATTTGATTCAGGTTCCGAGAACTCTTATATAAATCACAGTTTCTGGGAAATCAGGCAAAAAAAAAAACAACTTTTTATGGGATTAAGACCCTGAATTGAAAAATCGGTCTATATGGCGGTCTTTTCTTATATATAAAAATCAATTTGTGTTTGTTCGTTTCTTGTAGACTCAGAAACGGCTGAACCGATTTTCTGTAAATTTTCACAGATGGTGTATAATGAGCTCGTGGTGAAAATAGGTTACTAAATTTTTGATATCTGAAGGGGGGCGGACCCTCCCCCTTACCCTAATTTGCAGAAACGCCAGATCTTGGAGATGGGTGGTGCATCCAAATTTCGGATGGGATACCTATGGGGGGTATCCCCCACCCCCAAAATCTACCAAATATATATTTATATTTGTCACGACAATATGGGACTCAAACGAAAAGTATTTAAGATTAGAAAACGTATCTGATATTCAATTGTCGGACCAAGTGTTTGGGGGACCACCCCAACCCCCAAAACACCCTTAAATCGGACATATTTACCGACCAAGGCAATATGGGATTCAAATGAAAGATATTTTCAAGTAAAATACGAATTTGATATCCAAATATGGGACCAAGTTTCTGGGGGTCCACTCCTTCCCCAAAACACCCCCCATACATACCATGGGAATATGGGGCTTAAATAAAAGGTATTTGAGTGTAGAATACGAATTTGATATCCAGATGTGGGACCAAGTGTTTGGAGGGCCGCCCATTCCCGACAACATCCCCCAAAGAGGAGAAATTTACGGCCACGGCAATATGGGGCTCAAATGAAAGGTCTTTGGGAGTAAAACACAAATCTGATATCAATATTCGGGAAATGTTTCTATGGGGCCACCCCACCCCCATTACACCACCCAAATAGGAAGTATTTGATGAACATTGCAATATGAGGCTCAAATAAAAGGTATTTTAGAGTAGAACGCGAATCTGTTATAGATTTTCAAAGCCAAGTCACTGAGCAGCCGTCCCATCCGCCAAAAACCCCCCAAACCGGTCATGTTTGCCGACTATGGAAAAATGGGACTCAAATGAAAGGTATTTGGGAGTAGACCATGAATCTGATATCAACATTCGGGACCAAATGTCTAGGGGACGTCCCACCACCATAACAACCCCCAAAGAGGACGTATTTGCTCACCAAGACAAATTGGGTCCTCGATATTCATAGTTTTTAGGGCCCATACCTCAAACCGGACATATTTGCTGGCTTTTGCAATAAGGGGCTTAAATGAATGGTATTTGAGATTATAAAACGAATTTGATATCCCAATTTTGAGGCCAATGGCAGTATGGGGATATATGAGAATAGAGCACGTTACCGATATATTGGGTTGCCCAAAAAGTAATTGCGGATTTTTCATATAGTCGGTAGTGACTCTGTAATTGCATTCTTTCTTCTGTCAGTTATCAGCTGTTAATTTTAGCTTGCATTAGAAAAAAAGTGTAAAAAAGTATATTTGATTAAAGTTCATTCTAAGTTTTAATAAAAATGCATTTACTTTCTTTTAAAAAATCTGCAATTACTTTTTGGGCAACCCAATATATCAAGCGATATACTATTTTCGTCGCACGGTATTTCACTAAAAGCTCTATAATTGTCGAAAATAAATATTCAAAAGAAAATTTTGTTCCATATAAAGTAAAAGAAGGCGCAGCCCGTTTCAGCTAGTATCTAAATATAGTCTGATATGGATCATATTATGGTCCGATGATGGAACGTTTACTACACTGTGTCAAATTCCAGCGAAATAGGATAATAAATGTATCGTTTGCAGAATTTAGACACTATGTCGGCAGATCGGTCTTTATCGCAACTGTATCTAAATATAGTGCGATCTGAGCCATATTTGCGTCGAATGTCGGGAGGCTTAAAACAAATATTGATTTAAATTTCAGTGAAAACGGGTAATAAATAAAGCTTTTATGGGCATCAGACCCTAAATCGGCAGATCGTTCTATATGCGAATATGTTCCAATTTGACCCTTTGAAGAACTTAAAGAGCGTGCAGCAATTAGATGTATCTGTGCCAAATATTGAGCTAAATGCAACAGACGGACATACTGATAGGCACACAGACATTGTTAAATCATCTTAAAGTTTTACTACGATCCGAAATATGTATTGTTTGTAGCGTCGGAAATGGTGGGTATAATAACTACTTGGTAGTCAAGGGCCATACGGGCCCCTTTAGAAGCGTGGTATTTCAATTAAAGCTTTTAAATTGTCGAATATAAATATTCTAAAAAAACTTTTTTCCCACATATTGCAAAACAAGGAGCAGCTGATGGGCCCAGTTTCAGCTAGATTTCCCTAAAAATAAAATTAAAAAAAAATTCACAAAATTTAAAAATATGAAAATTTCAGAGTTAATCTTTCCGCACAAATGCTTATGTTATTACTTAAACTTTAACATAAATTCGATTAGGTTGATTTCTTGCTTTTCTTAGCTTCTGTATCCAGTTTAAAAATTCAAAAAATCTCAAATAGTTTAAGAGTTATAAGTGTTTTAGTCAGTCTACCTAATAATTAATAATACTCATACGTCACATAGTCCCAAAAAAGGTATGATAACAATTTCGATCTATCTTCTGTAATTTTTAACCGATTTTAGTGATTTTTGGTTTAAAATAAAGCTAAACCGATTGGCATTTATAAAGAAACTGTGGAGAAGACGTCACTATTTTTTTCATATATTATGGAGCGGATGATTAAAACATCTTTTACAGTACTTTTACTTTTAGATTTAAACATTATTGTTCTTACAAAGCTGCAAGAATTCTTAAAATTTGAATTGAAGACATAATTCAGGAAAATATATTGTAAAAGAAGGCACAGCGGAGGGGGCCCGGCTTAGATAGTTTTTCAATAAAATAAAATTAAAAAATCGGAAAATTTTAAAAATATGAAAATTTCAGAGTTTAATTTTTCTGCACACATGCTGAGGTTATTATTTAAACATTAAGATAATTTCGATTAGGTTAATTTCTTGCTTTTCTTGGCTTCTGTATTCAGTTTAAAAATTCAAAAAATCTCAAATAGTTTACGAGTTATAAGAGTTTTAGTCAGTCTACCTAGTAATTAATAATACTCATACGTCACATAGTCCCAAAAAGGTATGATAACAATTTCGATATATCTACTGTAATTTTTAACCGATTTTAATGATTTTTGGTTTAAAATAAAGCTAAGCCGATTGGCATTTACTTGTCTGTGGACAAGACGTCAATATTTTATTTTATATATATAGAACTGATGATTAAAACTCATTCGAAAGTTAGCGTGTTTTCAATAGACAGACGGACGGACGGACAGATGGACGGACGGACAGATGGACGGACGGACATATGGACGGACATGGTTAGATCGACTTAAAATGACATGACGATCAAGAATATATTGGGTTGCCCAAAAAGTAATTTTTAATAAAACTTAGAATAAACTTTAATCAAATATACTTTTTTACACTTTTTTTCTAAAGCAAGCTAAAAGTAACAGCTGATAACTGACAGAAGAAAGAATGCAATTACAGAGTCACATGCTGTGAAAAAATTTGTCAACGCCGACTATATGAAAAATCCGCAATTACTTTTTGGGGTCTCAGGCGCATATTTCGAGGTGTTACAACCAGAATGACGAAATTAGTATACCCCCATCCTATGGTGGAGGGTATAATAACATTTAAACTGTAAGGCGATATCTATAAATATTTTTTAATTAAATTTCTTTATTAGATTTAAGAAAATGCAATTAACACACACAGAGACACAACAAAACAAACGCACAAATGTAGACGCATTGACCTGAGGCCCAACAACATAGAAACACAAACACATGCCAGACAGACGACCTCAATGCGAGAGGGGAGGCCAGTCAAAGTTTAAATGAAAAAATAAACTTCTGTTCTCCGCTGAAAGTAAGAGTAGGGGTGAGAGTTCATTATTACTTTCTAAAGAAATGCTTAAATATTAATGGTGTAAATGAGAAATATGATGATCATTATGTATAGAGCCTAGGCAAAAACAAAAAAACGGTAATGTTTCCAAGAGTTGGTAATATGTAAGAAGGGTGGTACAAATCAATGTGATTCCTAGAATACTCCATACCATACAGAATTGTTTTATAATTGTGTAGGGATAAGGAAATAATGAAATTGCTGCTTAAGAAGCTTCCACTGACATTTGCCTATTAAATACTTTTCTTGGCCTTTAATACAAATTCTTGTAATATTTAATTCCAAAGCATTGTTCTGGTACAAAAACAGCATTACATGTCTTTGTGAGTTATGTTTTCCTTTATTCCGTTTTTTGTTATATCTTAACCAATTTTTAAATTTTTCCCATTTTTTTTTCTTTCATACAGATTATAAAATTTTTCTCCTCCAAACTTCACCCATCACTATGCATGTGTGCTAATGAATGAAGCGTTAATTTTGCCGCATACTCGTATATAACACCATTCCGACTGAGGCAGAACGCGTGTCATGCATACCAATCGTTCAGCCGTAGTCTGAGCCATGAAACAGAACTTGGCATAGGAACCCATGACAACTGGCTTGTTTTCTTTTTTTTTCTTATTTGACATCTACCGCCAGCCAGATAATAATTAACCACAGTTGAATGCTTAATGCAGTCGTGAATGTATGGTTGGAGTTAGATATGTGAGAAGAAATGCTGTTGTCTCAAGATTTAAGCCCCAGTAGCCCTGAGGGGGTCAAACGAAGGATTCTTGAGAATTTTAAGCAGCATGCGCTGTAATTAAGAAATATAATGTGGCGATAAAGCTCCAAAGAAACTAATGTGGCAAATTGAAGTGGGATATGTTTGGAATATTTAACTTTATTTAGGGATTTGTAAACAGATAAAAAAATTTGTTAAAGAGACAAAAATAAATGTGAAAAATTTTTGGGTTAAAATAAAAACCATGCAAAATTGCCCATGAACATTCCATTAAGGAACATTCCATTAAGGAACATTCCATTAAGGAATATTCCATTAAGGAACATACCATTAAGGAACATTCCATTAGCGGAAATGCTAACCTTTGCGCTACGGTTGCCTCCAAATAAAACGCACCTACGTAAACAAGTAAGAGCGTGCCGGGTCAAATCTTATATACCCTCCACCATGGATCGCATTTGTCGTATTCTATGCGCCGTATCTCTTTTGAGTCAAACAAAGAATATTAAATACGAACTGTTATGCTATAGGAGTTATATTAAGTTAGAGTCCAATTCGGATCATAAATGAATGCTGAGCATTGTAGAAGCCATTGTGTAATATTTCAGTTCATTCGGATAAGAATTGCGCCATGTAGAGGCTCATGAAGGGAAATCGGGAGATCGGTTTATATGGGAGCTATATCAAGCTATTGATCGATTCAGACCATATTAAACACGTATGTTGAAGGTCATGAGAGAAGTCGTTCTACAAAATTTCAGTCAAATCGGATAAAAATTGCGCCCTCTAGAGGCTCAAGAAGTAAAGACCCCAGATCGGTTTATATGGCAGCTATATCAAATTATGGACCGATTTGAACCATACTCAGTTGTAGAAAGTGAAACCAAAACACCACGATAGCAATTTCATTCAAATCGGATGAGAATTGCGACCTCTAGAGGTTCAAGAAGTCCAGACCCCAGATCGATTTATATGACAGGTAAACCAGATTATGAACTGATTTTAATCATACTTAACACAGTTATTGGAAGTAAAAAAAAAAACACTTCATGCTAAATTTCACCCAAGGCTAGAGGCTCAAGAAGTCAAGACCCAAGATCGGTTTATATGGCAGCTCTATCAAAACATGGACCGATTTGAACCAAACTTAGCCCAGTTTTTGAAAGTGAAACCAAAACACCACGTGCAAAATTTCATTCAAATCGGATGAGAAATGCGCCCTCTAGAGGCTCAAGAAGTCAAGACCCAAGATCGGTTTATATGGCAGCTATATCAGACTATAAACCGATTTGAATCATACTTAACACAGTTATTGGAAGTGATACCAAAACACTACGTGCACAATTTCAATCAAATCAGATGAGAATTGCGCCCTCTAGAGGCTCAAGAAGTCAAGACCCAAGATCGGTTTATAGGACAGCTATACCAGATTATAAACCGATTTGCGTCATACTTAACACAGTTATTGGAAGTGATACCAAAACACTACGTGCAAAATTTTAGTCAAATCGGATGAGAATTGCGCCCCCTAGAGGCTCAAGAAGTCAAGACCCAAGATCGGCTTATATGGCAGCAACATCAAATATGGACCGATTTGCGTCATACTAATCACAGTTATTGGAAGTGATGCCAAAACACCACGTGCAAAATTTCATTCAAATCGGATGAGAATTGCGCCCCCTAGAGGCTCAACAAGTCAGGACCCAAGATCGGTTTATTTGGCAGCTATACTAAAACATGGACCAAAACCTTCCATTTGATACCCATATTGTGCCTATTAATCCACTTTTAGTTTTGGGTGGCGTTTTTTTGGTGTAAGGAGGAGGGTCAGCCACCATCCGATATCTAAAAATTATATAACCTATGATTTTTTTTTTATACCCACCACCGAAGGATGGGGGTATATTCATTTTGTCATTCCGTTTGCAACACATCGAAATATCCATTTCCGACCCTATAAAGTATATATATTCTTGATCAGAGTAAAAATTTAAGACCATCTAGACATGTCCGTCCGTCTGTCTGTTGAAATCACGCTACAGTCTTTAAAAATAGAGATACTGAGCTGAAACTCTGCACAGATTCTTTTTTTGTCCATAAGCAGGTTAAGTTCGAAGATGGGCTATATTGGACTAGGTCTTGATATAGCCCCCATATAGACCGATCGGCCGATATAGGGTCCTAGGCCCATAAAAGCCACATTTATTATCCGATTTTGCTGAAATTGGGGACAGTGGGTTGTGTTAGGCCTTTAAATATCCTTCTTTAATTTGGCCTAGATGGGTCCAGATTTGGATATAGCTGCCATATAGACCGATCCTCCTATATACGGTCTTAGCCCATAAAGGCCACATTTATTATCCGATTTGGCTGATATTTGGGACAGTGAGTTGTCTTAGCCCCTTCAATATTCTTCGGCAATTTGGTTCAGATCGTTTCAGATTTGGTTATAGCTGCCATATAGACCGATCCTCCGATTTACGGTCTTAGGCCCATAAAAGCCACATTTATTATCCGATTTGGTTGAGATTTGGGACAGTGAGTTGCCTTAGGCCCGTCGACATCATTAATCAATTTGGCTCAGATCGGTTCAGATTTGGTTATAGCTGCCATATAGACCGATCTCCCGGTTTTAGGTTTTGGGGCCATAAAAGCCACATTTATTATCCGATTTTGCTGAAATTCGGGACAGTGTGTTGTGTTTAGCCCTTCGATATCCTTCGGCAATTTGGCTCAGATCGGTGCAGATTTGGTTATAGCTGCCATAGAGACCGATCTCCCGATTTTAGGTTTTGGGGTCATAAAAGCCACATTTATTATCCGATTTGGCTGAGATTTGGGACAGTGAGTTGCGTTAGGCCCTTCAAAACCCTTCTTGAATTTGGCTTAGATGGGTCCAGATTTGGATATAGCTGCCATATAGACCGATCCTCCGATTTAGGGTTTTAGGCCCATAAAGGCCACATTTATTATCCGATTTGGCTGAGATTTGGAACAGTGAGTTGTCTTAGGCCCTTCAACATCCTTCTTCAATTTGGCCTAGATGGGTCCAGATTTGAATATAGCTGCCATATAGACCGATCCTCTGATTTAGGGTTTTAGGCCCATAAAGGCCACATTTATTATCCGATTTGGATGAGATTTGGGACAGTGAGTTGTGTTAGGCCCTTCAACATCCTTCTTCAATTTGGCCTAGATGGGTCCAGATTTGAATATAGCTGCCATATAGACCGATCCTCCGATTTAGTGTCTTAGGCCCATAAAAGCCACATTTATTACATGATTGTGCTGAAATTTGGGACAGTGAGTTGTGTTAGGTCCTTCAATATCCTTCGGCAATTTGGCTCAGATCGGTTCAGATTTGGTTATAGCTACTATATAGACCGATCCTCCGATTTAGGGTCTTAGGCCCATAAAAGCCACATTTATTTTCCGATTTTGCTGAAATTTGGGACAGTGAGTTGTGTTAGGCCCTTCAGCACCCTTCTTGAATTTGGCCTAGATCGGTGCAGATTTGGATATAGCTGCCATATAGACCGATCTCTCGGTTTTGGGTTTTGGGGCAACTTATCACGCTCTTACTTGTTGAATAATTTTTTGGTAAATATTTTAACACATTGGCTTATGGTCACATAAATGCCTGTTCAGAAATCTATCAAAATTGATTTTGAAAGTTGAAATCCTATAAGAAGTTCATATGTTACGAGATATTTAATCCTTATACCGAAAAATTTTTAATCATCATACGTCACCGAGTACGAAAAAGAAGAAATTTCAAAAAAAATTTGTGTTCACAATTCTTAAGCTTTTAGTATCATACTCTAGATTAGAAAAATATGTTTCAAAAATTCTGCTCATAAGTAGTGATTTATTTACAAAAGAAAAATCCCTTAAGAAAATATAAAACAATTTTCTGGGGAATATTCCCAAAAATTCCTTACAATGCTAATTTAATATTCGTTTCCTTTATTTCACTGTAAAATGTATTTTTAATGTCCCTGAAGTTTTGTCTCACATCATAATACAAACTGTATATGCAAACACATTTATTTTCAATTTCATTAGTATTTGTATGCCTTAAGGGGATTATGTGCTAACTTCGTATCCTGCACCACCGATGTTTAAACACATCATAATTTCTTGCAAATTATATCATGTTTTCAATTCTATGCTACTTTTTTTCTTTTGTATTTGTTTTTGAAATTTCATACATAAGGTAGTAGATTACATGATAAAACATCAGCATGATAATCACTGTAATCATCATCTGTAAAATCTTCATTGTTGTTGTTGTTATTGTTGATGTTTCAGCATCCTCGCCATCAACATTAGCACAGAGCATGTAAATGAAATTATGCCTAAAAGGCATGAAAAAATCCATCCATACAACATGAACAGATTTCATGAAGCAATGCGACAACTAAGCCTCTCCAAAGACAACTCTCTGTCTGTCTGTCTGTTTGGCTGTACACAGAAACCAAAGTCTGAAAGAATTCTCATGCTTGGAAAATTGTAGCACATCGCTACAACAACGTCAAGCAAAATAATGGCATTGTCTGCTAATGATTTCTACAAGATTTGTCTCTGCTAAAACAAACACACACTAAATAATGCAACAAGAATAACAATAACAACAACAGCAACAGCATAGAGGGGGCATAGGGGACAAGCCATAGACATCACAGCTGAAGCAACAACAACAACAAATACTGCATACTTTAGTCAATAGTCATTATTCGCCAAATCATCATCATCATCATAATCATTGCCATCGCCATCGTCACCGTCAACACTGCCATCTCCGTTTCTTTGAATCATATGTTTGGAGGGCATTAGTTAACTAGGCCTGCTGCTGCTCCTTACTGCCGACTGCTTCAGTTTAACATTGCCCATACCTAGAAAAATTGCACTTCGCATTTCAGCATATCCATTGGCATGAATGGCTGCTGTGGGTTCTGCCTCATCTGTGGTTGTTAACTATGAGTAAATGCTTCATTTCCTTTGGCTGCCGAACACACGCCATTGTCCAAAAAAAGGGAAGTACAAAAATTTTAAGAAAATTTTTCTTTAGAGAAAATTTCATGAAAATTTTTTCTTTAGAGAAAATTTCATAGAAATTTTTTCTTTAGAGAAAATTTCATAGAAATTTTTTCTTTAGAGAAAATTTCATAGAAATTTTTTCTTTAGAGAAAATTTCATAGAAATTTTTTCTTTAGAGAAAATTTCATAGAAATTTTTTCTTTAGAGAAAATTTCATAGAAATTTTTTCTTTAGAGAAAATTTCATAGAAATTTTTTCTTTAGAGAAAATTTCATAGAAATTTTTTCTTTAGAGAAAATTTCATAGAAATTTTTTCTTTAGAGAAAATTTCATAGAAATTTTTTCTTTAGAGAAAATTTCATAGAAATTTTTTCTTTAGAGAAAATTTCATAGAAATTTTTTCTTTAGAGAAAATTTCATAGAAATTTTTTCTTTAGAGAAAATTTCATAGAAATTTTTTCTTTAGAGAAAATTTCATAGAAATTTTTTCTTTAGAGAAAATTTCATAGAAATTTTTTCTTTAGAGAAAATTTCATAGAAATTTTTTCTTTAGAGAAAATTTCATAGAAATTTTTTCTTTAGAGAAAATTTCATAGAAATTTTTTCTTTAGAGAAAATTTCATAGAAATTTTTTCTTTAGAGAAAATTTCATAGAAATTTTTTCTTTAGAGAAAATTTCATAGAAATTTTTTCTTTAGAGAAAATTTCATAGAAATTTTTTCTTTAGAGAAAATTTCATAGAAATTTTTTCTTTAGAGAAAATTTCATAGAAATTTTTTCTTTAGAGAAAATTTCATAGAAATTTTTTCTTTAGAGAAAATTTCATAGAAATTTTTTCTTTAGAGAAAATTTCATAGAAATTTTTTCTTTAGAGAAAATTTCATAGAAATTTTTTCTTTAGAGAAAATTTCATAGAAATTTTTTCTTTAGAGAGAATTTCATAGAAATTTTTTCTTTAGAGAGAATTTCATAGAAAAAATTTTCTCTAAAGAAAGAATGAGAATGTTGGAAATTCGTCACCTCGAGCGACAAACCCTTATAAAAATTATAGTTTTTTTTTTCATGTAAGGGCACGAGAACTGGAACTGGTCCCTTTCACCAGAGGACCTATCCCGTAACAGGTTTGGCGCGCGTCCCCTTTCCCGAAGGGTATAGTTTATATTCGCATTTAAATCTCAAATATCATTCCTTAGAATCCCATATCGGCCCGTTTGGTTACATGTCCATTTGGGGTATAATTTTGGGGTGGGGTGACCTCCCGGGAATTGATCCAAATGTTTATATAAATTTCTTATTCTACTCTCAAATACCTTTCGTTTGAGTCTCATGTTGTTCCTTTCAGTGTATATGTCCATTGAGGCAAAATTTTGGGGTGGAGCAACCCTCCTGGGAATAAACCTAGAATTTTCAATTTCTATTTTCAAGAACCTTGCGGTTGATGACCATATTGTCCCGATCGGCCAACATTTCCGTTTGGCAGTGGTTTTTGGAGTGGGACGGCCCCACTTGGGACTCAACCCTAAATATTTTTGTATGTTTCGCATTCTACTCGCAATTACTTTCCATTTGATACCCATACTGTCTTTATAGGTAAACATGCCCGTTTGGTTGGGTTTTTGGTAGGGCGTCCCCCCGGCAACTTGACCCCTATGTTTTATTCAAAACTTGTGTGTTTACGGTCACCATGGTAGCACACAAAATTTTGGTTAATTCGATAAACCAACATGCGAATCTGGCGTTTGTTGTACCCCCTACCATAGGCTGCGGGTATACTAATTTCGTCACTCCGTTTGCAACACTTCGAAATGGGGGGTGGGTCGACCCTTCTGGGACCATACCCAAAAATTTTATATAAGTTTCGAATTCTACTCTCAAGTACCTTTCGGTTGAATCCAGATTGTCGCGATCGATCGACATATAAGTTTGGGTGGCTCTTGGGACTGGATTTTTAAATTTTTATATATATTTCGTATTCTACTCCCAATTACTTTCCTTTGATACCCATACTGTCTTAATCGGTAAACATGCTCGTTTGGGCGGGTTTTTTGGGTAGGGCGTCCCCCACGGTTACTTGACCCAAAAGTTTTATTTAAAATTTGTCTGCATACGGTCATCATAAGGCGGCATACAAAAATTTGGTTAAATTGACGCACCCACCTGCGAGATCTGGCGTTTGTGAAAATTGGGTTATGGGGGGGAGGGTCCGCCCCCTCGCGAATACCACAAAATGAAGTACCTCAATTTCACCGAGGGTTGGCCCCTGAACACATGTTTCTTTTCTCAACGCTTAGTTTCTGCCTTTTTTAGTGATTGGCAGATACCAAACCATGAGAAAAAAAACATGTGTCCAGATTATCAGGTCGTACTGAGGAAAATTTCAAAAATTTCAGCCAGATCAGATAATAATTGCACACTCTAGAGGCTCAAAAAGTCAAGATCCTAGATCGGTTTCTATGGCAGCCACATGAAAACATGGACCGATATGGCCCATTTGAAGAAGTGGGTTTCTACCGGATAAATACCCAATGCTTGGGTATATATTTGGGTATTAAAAAATTTCCAAATATTTGGTAATTGAAATCATTTTCCAAACAATTTTTGATAATTTCGTATTCTTTGTATATAAACCTCAACTTTTGATCTCCTAAAATCGGAATTTAGTTACATATAGCCGCTATAGAGACCGATCTCCAGACATAAAGCCTTGAGGCAATAAAATGCTCATTTTTATCCGATTTCGATAAAATTTAGTACATATTTACATAAAGCTGCCATATAGGCCGATCTTCTGATATTGATATTGATATTGTATTGAGCCCATAAGAGGAGCATTTTTCATTCGATTTCGATGTTTTGCTGGACAAGAAATTGTACTTCAAATCCAACATTTAGGAAAGGGCAAGAAAGGCAACTCTTGCCTGCAAGACAGCCACTGGCAAAAGTTGGGGATTCAGACCGCGCGTCATGCATTGGGTACATACTGCAGTTGTCAGACTTATAATGCTATATGGTGTTGTGGTCTGGTGGACGGCGCTTCAAAAGTCCACCTACTGCTCAATACTTAACCGGATCCAAAGGATGACTTCTTTGTACATCACAGCCGCACTGAGGACGACACCATCTGATGCACTGACTTAAATGCTGCATCTAATGCCTCTGGACATTATGGCAAAGGGAGCTTTCTCTTTGGTTATGTGGCGGCTACGGACACTGTGTTATCTTTGATACAATATCCGATGATGCAGACAGTGTGGATTACACCCTACCTGACCCGCTTTTTGATAAAAAGTACTGTAGCACTATTCCTGATAGAACCGATTGGAACTATGATATCCCTGGTAATAGAAGTTACATAGACTTCTATACGGATGCTTCTAAAATAGACGACCAGGTGGGCTTTGGGGTGTACTCTAAAATTCTAGAACTGGTCATTTCAAAAAGGTTACCCGACCACTGCAGTGTGTATCAAGTGGAAATCCTTGCAATTAAGGAAGTGGTGGAATGGCTAAGATATAAAGTCGACGATTGGCATAAATATCTTCTCAGACAGCCAGGCAGCCATTAAATCCCTGGAGAACGTATTTCTGAACACAAAAAACGCCCTCGACTGTCGCAGATTCGTTGAGAGATCGGATCTGATGGCTGAAGAGTTCAAAATTCACCTGTTTTGTGTGCCAGGCCTCAGAGATATTCCAGGGAATTGGAAGGCGGACGAGCGTGCGTGACTAAAAACTACCCTACACATTCCAGGGATACTGGAATCTGTGGATATGCCTCTTGCCACATGTAAGCTATGTTTTCAGGACTAGGCACAACGAATGATCGAAGGTCACAAAGTGGGGGCTGTGAGCATTCCAAAACTATGTGGCCTAATCTAGACTTGAAGAGGTCCACCGCTTTGCTTTCATTGGCTACAACAGATGTCTCAGTCATTGTGTCCGTCATGGCAGGTCACTGCCTAATCGGAAAAAAAGGTGAAAGACTGAAGGTTGTCAGTAAAGTCTTTCGCAGAATATTGCCTTCAGAACAAATTTCACTGACATTTTTTCTCTAGACTAAATTTCACTGAAATTTTGTCTTTAAAGAAAATTTCTCGAAAATTTTATCTTCAGACTAATTTTCAATGAAATTTTTTCTCTAGACAAACTTTCACTGGCATTTTGCCCTTTGAGAAAATTTTAGTAAAATTTTGTGACGAACCGGGCATGCTCCGCAGCGCCTTTTTTTAACGTTCTTATAGCTATTATTTGAGCCCTATATATAAGTCCTATTTTGGTAGAGATTTAAGATGGCGACTTTGCGGCCCGAATGTGGCTATCGAATTTGAGTCATTGAAGCGCAGAGGTAAGCAAGTAGGCGTGGGTTCAAATCCTGGCGAAAACATTGGAAAATTTTAAATATTGGTTATCCTCTCCTAATGTTGGCGATATCTGTGAGGTACTATGCCATGCATAGAAGTCATGTAAAAACTTTCCTCATAGGGGAGTCGCACTGGTTTAGCTATTTTTGTGTCTATACGGAATAAACAAACACACCGAGTCCCATATAGTCGTGTTTGGTAATATGATATTTAGGATGTTTCGATCTGATTTTGTATGCCAGACTGGTAATCTACTCCTGAATACCTTTCATTTAAGGCCCATATTGATAGGAACGTTCCATTGTTTCTGCTTGCAGGAATTTTGGGGTTAGGGCGACTTCCTAGGTACATAATCCCAATTTTTAATACCATTTTCATATTCTACTCTTCAATACCTTTCATTTGATACGCATATTGTCCCGATCGGTCCACTTTTGAATTTGGGTGGGGTTTAAGGGATAAGGGGGAGGGTCCGCCCCCTTCCAATATCGAAAAATTATATAGCCTTTGTTTCCTTTCAGACCAACCTTCACAATCTGTGAAAATTTCGAGAAAATCGGTTCAGCTGTCTATACGGACCGAGTCCATTTTGGCGTGATTGGTGGTATGATACTTGGGGCGTTTCGATCTGATTTGTGTGCCAGGTTCATTTGAGGCCCATGTCGATAGGAACGTTCAATTTGTCTGCTAGAGGAATTTTTCATACAATATTCTTATGCTACTCTTCAATACCTTTTATTTAATACCCATATTGTCCCGATCGGTCCACTTTTGATTTTGGGTGGGGTTTATGGGGTAAGGATAAGGGTCCGCCCCCTTCCGATATCAACAAATTCCTGGCTATATTCGTAATCTACTCCTGAATACCTTTCATTTGAGTCCCATACTGTCATGATCGTCCAACTGGGCGACCCCCCAGTTACTTCGACCCAATTATTAGTACGAAATTCGTATTCTATTCCTGAATACCTTTCATTTGAGTCCCATATTTTATTTTTGGGTAGTACTTTTGGGGTAAGGAGGAGAATTTTTGTCTTATGAGAAAATTTCACTGTTATTATACTGTTTGCTGCATCACTTTCCTACCCTCAATTAACACAACCATCCTCGATCCTCCCCAAAGAACCACCAACATTGAGTCTGAGTTACAACAAGCCAACCGAGTACGTATCAAGTGCGTTCGCGTCTCATGTTTTGTATTCTATGGTATAATTTTTTTTTATAATGCCGAAGGGTCGGTGTCTCTCACTCTCTGTTTCGCTCTGATATAAATACAATCAACGGCAGAGCAACAATAACAAAAACAACATTAACAAAAATAACATATTTAGTTATGTTGCCTGCTAGTACAACGTTCGTCTTCGTTTTTCATATGATGCTGCTGCCGTCGTCGTATGCTGAGTGAGGTCGGTCGGAATGCCGGCAAATTTCATTGTTGTTATACAAATGTAAATATCTAGCAGTGAGGCAAAAGACAACTCCCTCGAACAACAGCAACAATAAGAAACAGTAGTAACAACATGCCATCACACCAAATGAAAGTCACTCACCCACACACAAACCTTTGCTCTACATGCTCTTCTTCTATCGGTGTAGTGGTAGTTGAAGTTTGATGTTTTTTTTTCTCTACTCAATTTTTTTTTTTGCCACTCAAATTGAAGGAGTAACATGGGTAGCAATGTTCCTATGTCTGTCTCAATGTTTTTGTGGAGGTTATGTCTCTCATTTTTCTGTGGGTGGAGAGGTCAGGTGTTGTGTTGTTCTTCGACGAATACAAGGCGTTTTGTTTGGTTTGCCTTCGTCGTTCGTTTGGGGTTTTGCCTTTCTTGTTTATTGTGCTCCTAATGAGCAAACAAAAATCTCAACATGACCTTTAAGATTTTTTTCTTGTTGTTGTCTCTTTGGCTGGGTATAGATAGACTTCAGTGGGTTTACTTGTTAAGTAGTAGCCAACTGAAGCGTAGTTAGAAGAATTTATTTATGGGATTTTTGTTGAGAGTGTGTGTGTGTGCGTGTATGTGTGGGGCCAGGAAACTGGGGATAACTGTCAGTTTCATCATGAGCGGGCGTAAACTGGTCAAAGTTTTTACTTTTATTTCCTCTGTTCTTGTTATTTTTGTGTGTTTATTTTGGTCCTTTTGTTCTCTTCTTTGATATGCTTAATAAAGTGTGAAAAGGTCTTCTTGTGCTGCTGTGGGTGTGGGCAAATATGCTTAATTCGACAATAGCCAGCCAAAGTAAACAAACAAAGTAACAACACCAACCAGCAACACCATAATCAAACGAAGGGTTAATGAAAGGGTTAGGGGTTCACAGATTTTCTATACGACACATATACACACATAGAACGAAAGAGGGTAACTTAAGCATGTATTTATGTGTTTTGTGCAAGTGTATGTGTTCTCGGTTCGTAGTAAGATTTGAAAATTCCTTTTCTTAATGATTGCTCATTAGGGCGTAAAATTTAATTTGTGTCCATTTCGTTGTAACTGTTTTAGTAATTAATAACAATCATACGCACGAATGCCATTCGGATGAAAAATATAACATATTGATGAATGTAGTGTCATTACAGAGAAATTGGCATTTTAATGAAATAAGGAAATGAATCAGAGTTTTTCTTAGACATTAAAGTTGGTCCTTAAGAGGAAAATTGATTTAAAGGCAATCTTTGGAAGGATGAAATTTTTTATTATTGAAAAATAATTAAGGCAAAGTAGTATGGCATTCCTACCAAATTCGGCGGCCACTAGCTGTGTTGGTAACAAGCTTGGATTACCAGCAATTCCATGGCAGCCGGTTGTACACAACGGATTGACCCGATGGAATCCTTTATCGGCAAGTGCTGCCGCCTCAGTGGACATGTTAGTCCTTTTTCCTTCTTGGGAAAGGCTCGTCCCGGAGTGCCTTCTACTCAGGTTTCTGGTCCGTGACGGGATTGAAAAGAACCCCGGACATTGGTTCTGTTCAGTTTGCCAGAACCGCCTCCATCATTGGTCGGAGTCGGTGAGGTGTAACCAGTAATTCCATGGCAGCCGGTTGTACGCATCGGATTGACCCGATGGAATCCTTTATCGGCAAGTGCTGCCGCCTCAGTGTACATGTTCGTCCTTTTTTCGTCATGAGAGAGGAACATTCCGAAGTGCCTTCTCCGCACCCTACTGGTCCGTGCCGGGATTGAAAAGAAGCCCGAACTTTGGTTCTGTTCAACTTGCCAGAAACGCCTCCATCATCGGAAAAAGGACATGTTCGTCCTTTTTTCGTCATGAGAGAGGAACATTCCGAAGTGCCTTCTCCGCACTGGTCCGTGCCGGGATTGAAAAGAACACCGAACTTTGGTTCTGTTCAGCTTGCCAGAAACGCCTCCATCATCGGTCGGAGTCGGTGAGGTGTAACCGATTCATTGAGTGGGTACATTTTCGTCTTGCTCTGGCCTCACTTCACTACGGGAGCATAGTCACAGTGAATATGAAGGTGCTGTGCGAACATAGACAGCAGTGGATCACAAGCATCTTTGGCGTCGACTTCTGCGTCTTCGTGGTCGGACTATATGACCCCGACATAAGTTGGCTACTGTGAATTCTCCTGTGCGGCAATATACGCAACAGCAGCACGCCAGCCCCAATATTGCCAGGCCAGTGCCGGGAAGTGTATCCTTTTATACCCTCCACCATAGGATGTGGGTATACTAATTTTGTCATTCTGTTTGTAACTACTCGAAATATGCGTCTGAGACCCCATTAAGTGTATATATTCTTGATCGTCATGACATTTTATGTCCGTCCGACTGCCGTCCGTCTGTCTGTCCGTCGAAAGCATGCTAACTTTCGAAGGAGTAAAGCTAGGCGCTTGACATTTTCCACAAATACTTTTAATTGGTGTAGGTCAGTTGGGATTGTAAATGGGCCACATCGGTCTATGTTTTGATATAGCTGTCATATATACCGATTTGAATCTTGACTTCTTAAGCGACTAGAGAGCGCATTTTTTACCCGATTTACCTGAAATTTTGCATGATGTGTTTTATTGTAATTTCCAGCAACTGTGCAAAGTGAGGTTCAAATCGGTCCATAAACTGTTATAGCTGTCATATAAACCGATCAGTGGTCTTGACTTCTTGAGCCTATAGAGGTCGCAACTCCTATCCTATTTGGCTGACATTTTGCAGGACGTGTATCGCTTTGATTTTTAATAACTGCGATAAGTATGGTTCAAATCGGTCTATAACCTGATATAGCTGTCATATAAACCGATCTTGCATCTTTAATTCTTAAGCCACTAGAGAGCGCAATTTTTACCCGATTTACCTGACATTTTGCATGAGGTGTTTTATTATGATTTCTAGCAACTGTACTAAGTGTGGTCCAAATCGGCCCATAACCAGATATAGCAGCCATATAAACCGATCTTGAATCTTGACTTCTTGAGCCACTAGAGGGTGCAATTCCTATCCGACTTGGTTGAAATTGTGCACGACGTGTTTCGCTTTGACGTTCAATAACTGTGATAAGTATGGCTCAAATAGATCTATAACCTGATATAGCTGCCATATAAACCGATCTTGGATCTTGACTTCTTGAGCCACTAGAGGGCGCAATTCGTACCCGATTTACCTGAAATTTTGCATGAGGTGTTTTACTATGATTTCCAACAACTGTGCTAAGTGTGGTCCAAATCAGTCCATAGCCTGATGTAGCTGCCACATAAACCGATCTGAGATCTTGACTTCTTGAGCCTCTAGAGGTCAAAATTATAATCCCATTTGTCTGAAATTTTGTACGACGCATCCTCTCATGACGTACGTCCTTATTATGGTCTAAATCGGTCTATAGCCTGATACAGTTCCCTTATAAACCGATCATTCTATTTTACTTCTTGATACCCCAAAGGGCGCAATTCTTATTCAGTACTTTAATGCTCTTCGCATTTCATGGCATTCTCCCCTAACTAACCACCAGCGGGGCATAGCTGTGGCAGAGCAGATTGAAGGCTCTACGTTTTGCACAGTGAATGGGGATGTCCCCACTAGGATTACGAGGAGGTGTAGCAGCTCGCCAGACATTTCCATTGCATCCCCAGATCTCCTGAGTGACGTAGCCTGGCAAGCCGTCATTTCTTTGGGATTAGACCATCTTCTCATAACTATCACCATCGGCCGACCAACCAACATCATAAACTCTTAGCACCGGTTGGTCGGCCGATGGTGATAGTTATGGGAAGATGGTCTGATCCCAAATGATCGGCTTGCCAGAATTGGGCTGGTTTTAGAGATTGGGCTGGTTTCAAAGAGTACATCAATTGCCGCTTCAGTGAACTGACAACCCCCTCGGATGTGCTAGTGGCCGAGAGGAAATTCCGAGACATCATTAAAGCAGCAGTTGCTCGCTTTATACCAGCCGGTCGAATACCCCAAGTGCGGCCCAATTTTCCGGCGCAGGGAAATTGGGCCGCTCGTCTGCGAGTACCACCGCAGAAGAGCGTAATGGGATTTCTTGCACGGACCCCACTAACCCCACAATCTGCGAGCTGAATCTGGAAATAAACAGGGTAGTCAACGAACATAAGCGGAATTTACGGCTGGAATACTTGGAGCAATGTAACTTAGACACCGCTTTAGGCAAGCTGTGGTCTACTGTTGAGTCAATCTCAAACCCCAGTAGATGGAATGACAGGACCTCACGCACGTCTGGCGGCTTAACCGTGACTGATACAAAGAGATACGCCAGGTTGTTCAACCGTCAATTTATTGGGCATCCCGAAAGTCACAGGGCAAGGAGGAGAGCCATTTGTCATATCTGAATATATTTAAAAAAAAAAGTCTTAAAATCTTTTTAAAAAATGTTTTTCTAAAAACAAAATTTAAACGACAATCTTAGTTCGGGTTTCGTAAATAGTTGTTCTAAAATAAATTTTAAATAAATTTAAAACGAATGAATTTTTACTAAAAACAATGAAACTGTTACTAAAGACAATGAAATGTTTACTAAAGGCAATGAAATTTTATTAAAGACAATGAAATTTTTACTAATTTGGTCACTGAGCCAATGGACAGCCATCACAATTTACCGTGGGCGAAGTTACGAATGTCCAGCCTGGCGCAAAATCATCCAAAGCATTGGGCCCCGACGGAATCTCTACACTGATGCTGAAGAAGTTGGATTTACCTGGAGTTGGGTAACTTACTACGGTCCTCAAACTATATTGAACGCTTTCTATAGTTCCCGATGTCTGGAAAATGGGCAAAGTGATCCCGCTACTGAAGCCTGGAAAGGACCCGAGTTTGAGGGAGTCATACAGGGCGATATCCCTTCTCTCACCAGTAGCAAAGACGTTTAAGGCATTACTCCTCCCGAGCCTCGTAGGAAAATTTCATTCGCCTAGCACCCCGAGAGTGACAGGGCAAGGAGAAGAGCCATGCGCCGTATCCGTGGTCTTCGAGCCGATGGACAGCCATCATAATTTACCGTGGGCGAAGTTACGAATGTCATCCTTGGCGCCAAATCATCCAAAGCATTGAGGTCGAACGGAATCTCTTCACTGATGCTGAAGAATTAGGATCTAACTGGAGTTGAGTACCTTACTATTGTCCTCAACCTGTCTTTGAACCGATATAGTTCCCGATGTCTAGAAAATGGGCAGTGTGATCATGCTACTGAAGCTTGGAAAGGACTCAAGTTTAAGGGATTCGTTTAGACCGATCTACCTTCTCCTACTAGCAGCCAAAACGCTTGAGGCACTACTTCTCCTGAGCCTCGTTGTTAATTTCCATTCGATATTAACATGGATTCCGAAGACTGCATAGCACAACAATTGCCAACCCATCACTGCACACATTTGCCGTGGCTTCAATCAGATCAGGCCATGTGATAGGACGGTTCTCGTGGCACCGAACCTATCGAAGGCATTCGGTGCGGTCAGCCATGCCAAACTATTTGAGGACCAGCTAGGTCCTCCAGCTAGGCCTGAAACGATGGGTCGCGAATTATCTGTGTGGTCGCCAGTCATTTGTGGAATTTAGGAATAAGAAGTCGAAGCACGGTAGAGTGAAGCAGGGAGTTCCCCAAGTCGGGGTGCTATCTCCGCCACTGTTTTACGTCTACCTATCCTCCATTCCACCCCCTCCAGACGGCATAGAGATCGTATTATATGCGGACGATTGTATGAGCATGGCAACAGGCCCCCACCCCTTGTTGACATCTGCGATAGGTTGGACGTTTACCTCAACGAACTTGCCCCATATTTCGCTGCAAGAAATCTGCCACCAAATCTTCAGCCACATTATTCACTACAAATACGTGTGAGGTGAATGCCACCGTAGTACAGAGGTTAGCATGTTCGCCCATGACGCTGAACGCCTGGGTTCGAATCCTGGTGAAACCATCAGAAAAAAATTTTCAGCGGTGGTTTTCCCCTCCTAATGCTGGCAACATTTGTGAGATACTATGTCATGTAAAACTTCTCTCCAAAGAGGTGTCCCACTGCGGCACGCCGTTCGGACTCGGCTATAAAATGGAGGCCCCTTATCATTGAGCTTAAACTTGAATCGGACTGCACTCATTGATATGTGAGAAGTTTGCTCCTGTTCCTTCAAGGAAAGTTCATGGGCAAATTTTGCCTTTAAAAATACAAATTGTCATTATGTCCTCTACCTCATTAAGAACTTGCGATTCCTTTGCATCACCAAATTCCAATCTTCCTTATTAAACATGTCAATGAAACAAAGAAATGATCTATGGCAAGTGATCGTCATTTCACATAGTCCCTCTTGAACACTGAGGCCAAAGACCCCTAAGCTGATTGGCAATCTGCTATTTCTGTTTTGATCTTTAGTGCCTCATGTGGTGGAAAATATTGATGACCGGCCTCTGTATGCAGTGTTGAGCTTTAACTGTGTCAAAATCGTCATTAAGGTCTAAGTCTGTTTTTTTTTGTTTGTTTTGCGCTCACAACAATTTGCGGTTGTTGATGTGGTTCTATAGGCTTCTCTCTTTATTGTTAGAATGATTTGTGTATTTCCTTTATGGAAAATGAATTTTAAACCTGTTATTAATTAAAGGCGCAGAAAGCTAAAAAAAAAAAAAAACAAAAATAGCCCAAACGAAAAACAAATAAATTAAACTTTTGCCAAGCCAGTCAACGAAGCCAACCCATCAACCATACAGCGACAGCAGAATGGATGGATGGTTGACTGTATTCGCTGCATAGTTTTTGCACAAAAACAATGGGAGTCACAAGACTGTGACTTATTTGCAGGCTTTTACAACAACACAAACCATAATTCTGATGATGGGGCTTAGGATTGAAGAGGTGAATTTCAGTGTTGCCTAGTTCAACTAACATCTAAGGATACAATTTTCAATGACATTTTCTCTGAAGAAAACAAAAATCCAAGGAATTCTCATCCTTGTCAAAAGATGCTTTGAAGTTCATCTTTAGAGAAAAATTTTAAGTCATTTTTTTTTAACTATTTTTTTTAGAAATTTTTACTAAAGACAAAGACACTTTTACTAAAGACAATGTTATTGTTACTTAAGAAGAAATTCTATGAAATTTGGTCGTAAATAAACTTTACTAATAACTTCCCTTTAGACAACATTTTTGTGAATATTTTCTCTGAACACAAACATTTTTTGGAATTTACTCCAAGGAGTAAATTTCTGAATATATTTTAAAAAAGTCCTAAAATCTATTTGAAAATTTTTTTTCTAAAAAGAAAATTGTTCGAAAAATTGTTAATTAAACTTAAAACGAATGAACTTTTACTAAAAACTATGAAATTTTTACTAAAGACAATGAAATGTTTACTAAAGACAATGAAAGTTTTACTAAAGGCAATGAAATTTTTACTAAAGACAATGAAATTTTTACCAAAAAAAAATTTTTGTATTATTATTACTCAAACAAATTTCAATAGAAATTTCTCCAAACCAAACCAAATATTTACAAAATTGACGCACCATGTTTCCTCAAAAGAACGATTTCGATATCTGACAAGGTCAAATACTTAGGTGTGATCTTGGACACGAAACTTAAACTAACCTAACACAAAAACGAAGGAATTTTTACTAAAAACTATGAATTTTTACTAAAAACTATGAAACTGTTACTAAAGACAATGCAATTGTTATTAAAGACAATGAAATGTTTACTAAAGATAATAAAATTGTTACTAAAAACAATTAAAATTTTACTAAAGACAATGAAATTTCTACCAAAGGCAAATTTTTGTGTTACTATTACTTAAATAAATTTCAGTAGAAACTTCTCCAAACCAAACCAAATATTTACAAAATTGACGCATCATGTCTCCTCAAAAGAACGATTTCGATATTTGACAAGATCAAATACTTAGGTGTGATTTTGGACAAGAAACTTAAACTAACCTAACTCAAAAACGAAAGAATTTTTACTAAAAACTATGAAATTTTACTATAAACAATGAAATGCTTACTAAAGACAATGCAATTTTTACTAAAGACAATGAAAATTTTACTAAAGATAATAAAATTGTTACTAAAAACAATTAAAATTTTACTAAAGACAATGAAATTTTTAGCAAAGGCAAATTTTTGTGTTATTATTCCTTACAAAAATTTCAATAGAATTTTCTCCAAAAACCAAATATTTATAAAATTGACGCACCACGTTCCTAAACAGAACGATTTTGATATCTGACAAGGCCAAATGCTTAGGAGTGATCTTGAACAAGAAACTTAAACTAACCTAACTCAAAAACGAAGGAAATTTTACTAAAAATTATGAAATTTTACTATAAACAATGAAATGTTTACTAAAGACAATGAAATTTTAACTAAAGACAATGCAATTTTTACTAAAGGCAATGAAATTTTTACTAAAACCAATGAAATTTTTACCAAAAGCTAATTTCTGTAATATTATTATTATTTAAACAAATTTCAATAAAATTTTGCCCTAAAATCTGATATCCGATATCTGACAAGGTCAAATACTTAGGTGTGATCTTGGACAGGAAAATGAATTGGAAGTGTCACATTCAGGAGAGTATTTAGAAGGCTCACAGATGTTGGGCACTATATAAACGGGCAATAGGCTCAAAATGGTGCCTGAATCCGAGGATAGTCCACTGGCTCTACATGAGCGTGATTAGACCAAACTTACTTACGTCTCAGTAGTTTGGTGGACTGCTATGGAGAAAAAGTGCAACATCAGGACCACACAATAGGTTCAGAGAACATTTGGTCTTGAGCACTGGAGACTATTGTTGATATCCGACCCATTGACATTAAGATTGAGTGTGAGGCAGCCACTGCGGCCATGGGACTTAAGGCGATGGGAGAATGGATAGAGGGTAGGAGCAAGTCATACCATCGTGGTATAATCGAGGCAACGATAGGACAACTGGATAGATTAGAAGAGGTTTAAAATCGGATACCTGAGATGACACTTGAGTTCAAAACCGAGACACTGCTGCCATAGGCACAGTCTTGGGTTGACGAAACTCTGGTATTGCCATCTGGGAGATCACGCTATACAAATGGATCAAAGCTAGAGGACAGAATGGGCTTGGGGGTCTATATTGATAACCAAACGACTGAGTTCTGTTTTCGACTGCCTGACCATAATACGATCCTGCATGCGGAGATTCGGGCGATCACGTAATGCGTGAAGTGGTATGGTGTGTTGTTCACGCGAGGACGTCGAGTGTAAACATCTCTAAGGACAGTAAACTGGCCATCAGTGCAATACCAATCAGGACGATAAGGTCACGAACACCCTTGGAATGTAAGAAGGAGATTAACTCCTTCTGTGAGAATGGCACAATCCGCATCGTTTGGGTACCGGGCCATAACGAAGTAAGGGGAAATGAAAGGGCAGACGATTTGGCGGTGAATGCCAGAGAACTCCCGTCAATAAACATGGTTAAGCCGAAGCCTTTCGGGACGACAAAGTCCGAGTTAAGGGTGTGGTCTGGAACAACGAAACGGACGACAGGACGTTGAAAATCCCTTGGGAAGATTCGAATGTTGAAAAAACTGGGCCGTTACTGAAAGGAAGCAAAAAGAAATTTAGTAACGGACGATAGGACGTTAAAAGTCCCTTGGGAAGATTCGAATGTTGAGAAAACTAGGCTGTTACTGAAAGGAAGTAAAAAGAAGTTTAGTATAGCTTTCATTGTCATAACGGGACACATAGGACTGCGAGCTCACTCCGGCGAAATCGGTGTGAAAAGTGATGGCATGTGTAGGGCATGTGGGGAAGATGATGAGATGTTGAAGAGTTTCCTATGTCATTGCACGGCTTTCGCGGCTAACAGACACCGGTCCTTAGGAGGGGACCCGATATCAGACATGAACCAACTTGTGGGAGCGGTATGTAAAACGATTAGGGATTTTGTAGGTTAGGATTAAGTGGCAGTTTGCCATCAGACTCACTTAGACGTTTTCGATCGCTCTTACAAGCCGCGATTTTTATCCGATTTGGCTGAAATTTTGCATAAATTGTTCTGTTATGAATCTCAACAACTGCACCAAGTACGGTACGGTCCAATTCGGTCTATAACCAGATATAGCTCCCATATTTTAACAGAATTCATGATGGTTGGTTTCGATCCGGTCGAACTTAACACGCTTTTACTTGTTCAACCTAACCTACCGTAAATCTTAATTTCTATGAAATTTCCCCTTAAAACAAAATTTTTATGAAATTTTCTCTCAAGCCAAAACTTTTATGAAATTTTCCCTGATGACAAATTTTCTATGAAGTTTTTCCGAAAAGAAAAGTTTTAAAGATAACAATTCTATGAAATTTTTCCTTAAGAATGGAAACCCGTATTCAAATTGACAGAAATTTTGTCTTCAGAAAAAATTTCTAGGTTTTTGGTCTTTAGGCAAAATTTCATAGAAATTGTGAAATACTTAGGAGTGTTCTTGGACAAGAAAATTAAACTAACTTAACTTAAAAACGAAGGAATTTTTACTAAAAACTATGAAATTGTTACTAAACACAATGAAATGTTTACTAAAGACAATGAAATGTTTACTACAGGCAATGAAATTTTACTAAATGCAATGAAATTTTTACTAAAAACAATGAAATTTTTACCAAAGCCAAATTTCTGTAATATTATTATTATTTAAACAAATTTCAATAAAAATTTCCCCTAAAAACAATTTCTATGAAATTTTTCCTAAATACCAAAATCGTATGAAATTTTTGCTGAAGACAAAATTTCTGTCAATTTGAATACGGTTTTCTATCTTTTTTTTTTTTTGGTTTGGCAACTCTGTTTACTAACAAAGAAAGTCTAAGAGGAGAGTATGAAAAAAAGAAACAAATATTTCCCAAGGAAAAAGAAAAGTAAAAAAATATAGAAAAAAAAAACTTCAAAACTAAAGAGTTATTCGTGGCCTCATGAGGGACATTGTTAAGTTGATAGATTGTCGGTGCACGAGGCATTGGGAATACTACACTGTCACATAGATGTTGGTTGTTGGTTTGTGGGCTCTCCACAAAAAAAAAAACCCAATCCTTTCATAACATCCTCTTAGATTATGGCACCGGCACTCTTCATCTCCTCTAACAAGGTAAAAGTAGAAAGCGGCAGTGATGGTGGTGGTGATGGTGATGGTATGCCATCCATGTACCTACAATGTGCCAATGATACTTGAAAGTACAATGTACTTGACTTGGAAGTTAAAACAAAGAAGCATTAGAACCACCAGCAGTCGCTGAGATTCCAGCATACAAAACCATTGCTTCATTCACTGCTCGCGTCTAGCAAGAATGGATGCAGCGACATCAATATTTTGCCTTTTGCAATTCCATAGGAAGGAAAAGCCATAGACACCATTGGGTACTTGTTTCTGTGATGGCTTCTTTGGTTTTTACCCAGTTTTTTCCATGTTTTTTAGTTGTTGTTTTTGAAGCTCACATACTCTTGGTGGTAGCTATCCTGTTGTTGAAAATGAGGATGCTGATGATGATGATGACGATGAAGCTGATGATAATATTGGGAATATGCTTTGCTTGTTCTTCTCTTCAAATATGAATGGTATAGGGTATCTCTTGTGTTCATCACCATACATGTGTGAGATGGCAAGTACAATAAATATTGTAAAGAGAGTGGGGGAGAGGAAGAACGTTAACTTAGGAATAGAATTAAAGTTGACTTTGATATTGATGAAGGTGTGCCTCGGTTACATGGTGTTTGTGTGTGCGTGTGTGTCAGTGTTTTTATGCATGTAGCGATACAATATCTAAACCTCTTCAACTCATATGGCCCAAAGAACGAGAATATGATACCATAGATGAGTTATAAACTGCAGGCCAAGAATCAAAGGGTGATTCAGAGAGTAGTGATGGGTTATAAAGGATATCCTAATAAAGAAAATAATCATTTTCAAAAATATTATGATTATTGGACATCATATTGTAAAACAAATAAAAGCGTGCTAATCTTGGGTACCCACCACCATGACCGAAACTTGGGTACCCATCACCATGGATTCCGCTGAAAATGTACCCTTATTAACTGAGTTTGTATTTAAACTTTTTTCGGTCTCAAGAAGTCGATACTTCGGGGAGCCTATATCGCCATGTTGACCGCTTGGGATAAAACTTGGCACTGATGTTTTAAGTCATAATATAGGGGTTTTGGCCAAATTTCAGCCAAATCAGTTGAAAATTTAGGCGTCTAAGGGCTGAAGAAGTCAAATCCGGGGATCGGTTTATATGGGGGCTATATCTGTTTATAGACCGATTCCGATCATATGTGGCATGGATATTGAAAATCATAACTCAAAAATTTTTTCCAAATTTCAGCCAGTTCGGATGAAAATTGGGGCTTCTAAGGGCTCAAGAAAACAAATCCGGGGATCGGTTTATATGGGGGCTATGTCTGTTTATGGACCAATTCAGAACATACTTGGCGTGGAGGTTGGAAATCAAAACATAAGTCTGTGGTCCAAATTTCAGCCACATTGGATCAAAATTGAGGCTTCTAGGGCCTCAAGAAGTCAAATCCGGGGATCGGTTTATATGGGGGCTATATCTGTTTATAGAGCGATTCGAATTATACTTGGCATGGATGTTGAAAATCAAAACACAAGTCTTTGGTCCAAATTTCAGCCAAATCGGATTAAAATTGAGGCTTCTAGGGGCTCAAGAAGTCAATTCCGGGGATCGGTTTATATGGGGGCTATGTCTGTTTATGGACCAATTCAGAACATAGTTGGCGTGGATGTTGGAAATCAAAACATAAGTCTTTGGTACAAATTTCAGCCAAATCGGATGAAAATTGGGGCTTCTTAGGGCTCAAGAAGTCCGATTCGGGAATCGGTTTATATGGGGGCTATATCTGTTTATAGACCGATTCAGAACATACTTGGCGTGGACGTTAGATGCCATAACACAAGATCTTGATCCAAATTTCAGCCAAATCGGATGAAAATTGAGGCTTCTAGGGGCTCAAGAAGTCAAATCCGGGAATCGTTTTATATGGGGGCTATATCTGTTTATAGACCGATTCGAATCATACTTGGCACGGAGGTTGGAAATCATAACTCAAGTCTTCATTCTAAATTTCAGCCAATTCGAACGAAAATTGAGGCTTCTAAGGGCTCAAGAAGTCAGATCCGGGAATCGGTTTAAATGGGGGCTATGTCTGTTTATGGACCGATTCCGATTATGCTTGGCATGAATGTTGGAAATCATAACTCAAGCCTTCGTTCCGAATTTCAGCCAAATTGGATGAAAATTGAAGCTTCTAGGGGCTCAAGAAGTCAATTCCGGGAATCGGTTTATATGGGGGCTATATCTGTTTATAGACCGATTCGAATCATACTTGGCGTGGATGTTGGAAGTCATAACACAAGTCTTTGTTACAAATTTCAGCTACATCGGATTAAAATTGAGGCTTCTAGGGGCTCAAGAATTCAAATCCGGGGATCGGTTTATATAGGAGCTATATCCAAATCTGAACCGATAAGGCCCATTTGCAATCCCCAACGACCTATATATAATAGGAAGTATCTGTGCAAAATTTCAAGCAGCTAGCTTTACGCGTTCGGTCGCTATCGTGATTTCGGCAGACGGATGGACGGACAGATATGGCTAGTTCGACTCAGAATGTTGAGACGGTCAAGACTATATATATACTTTAAGGGGTCTTAGGTGAACATTTCGAGGTGTTACAAACGGAATGACTAGCTTAGTATACCCCCATCCTATGGTGGTATGCATAAAAATATGATTTCCGTTTTATAACTCATAAAAAAATCTATTTAGAGAATACAATCAGATATTTTTCAAAAGCAGTGCCTAAAAGTAGGCAATGCTCCAGAAACATTGACAAGGCCAAAGGTATACCATAGATTTTGGTTTACACAACAAATAATGTATTGGGTACTTAAATTATAACAAACTTACCAAGTGTTTGGGTATATATAAAAAAATTAGAAAACTTACCTGAAAAGAAAGAAAAAAATATAAGAAATTAGTAAAATTTATCATCCATGATATGAAAGAAATTTCATTGATTTTATCTTTGATTAAAAATGGCATTTCGACGAATCTTTCACCAAAAGCAAAAGAAAAATTTTGAAAAAAATATTACGTCAAACAAAAGGTCTATAGGTTGGGTTAAAAAAGCAGTCTGAAATCAGCTTGTCTTCTTAAACAGTTTTAACAGCGACAGATTAAAGCCTTTGGTAAGAGTTAAACCCACGGCCACCGCACTGGTAACCCGAGATTGCTACGAACTTTGCTACAGAGGCATTACTTGCAATACAACTAAAAATTTCCATGAAAAAGTTGAAAAGAGAGTTTTGTTTATAATAAGACCCCATGCCACTGTGGACACACACCTAACTCTGAAATCCGCTTGTTTAGCTCTTTAGATACAGGAAAGCAACCTCTAGATAACCTATGTAAGTCAAGCATTCCGTACTGCTTACAAAATTACTTATCGTTCTCCATTCTCTGCCCCCATGTTAGTTCAAATCTGGCTTAATGTTAGCTACGAAAACCGGGCAAGGAAATAGAAAAAGTTCCAAGGTCTTCCCCATATGCCCTACACACGCTTTCCCCTGGCGAACCTTTTATGCATATACGCGCACGTAGTCTCATGTGTAACATAATGACACCGAAAGCCATTCTCGTCTCCTTCTTACTTGACCGCAGTATTAGCCTAGTGTTCTGAAGATCTAGATCTGCCACATATAATTCTGTGGTTATTTAGGTTTAATGATCTCCAGCACTGCTAAAGCGTTCATTGTCCAGTCCTTCAACATATTGGTTGCCCAAAAAGTAATTGCGGATTTTTCATATAGTCGGCGTTGACAAATTTTTTCACAGCATGTGACTCTGTAATTGCATTCTTTCTTCTGTCAGTTATCAGCTGTTACTTTTAGCTTGCTTTAGAAAAAAAGTGTAAAAAAAGTATATTTGATTAAAGTTCATTCTAAGTTTTATTAAAAATGTATTTACTTTCTTTTAAAAAATCCGCAATTACTTTTTGGGCAACCCAATAGATTCCGTCGCCCGGAAAGGTTTTGCATTCACCAAGTGTACTGATGGCAGTCTTTTGGACTATACGGCAAATTGGCCTGCACACCCAATACTTCTTCCTCAGCTATGTCCTGGCACCGTAGCGCAGAGGTAACAATGTCCGCCTATAACGCTGAACGCCTGGCTCGAATCCTAGCGAGAGAATAACAAAAACCTTTTTCTGCGGTAGTTATCACCTCCTTATGCGGGCGACATTTTTGAGGTACTATGCCTTGTAAATACTTCTCCCTAAAGAGGTGCCACAACCTCGCCTATAAAAAGGAGGCCCCTTATCATTGAGCTTAAACCTGAATTGGACAGCACTCATTAATATGTAAGAAGTTTGCCCCTGTTCCTTAAAGGAATGCTAATGGGCAAATGTGCATTTTTTGCCAGTTGACTGTCCGTAAAGGTGCTCACACTCGATGTTCTCGAGTTAAGACCATACCACCTCATACATTCCCTGATCCTGGTTGTTATCAACATGGTGGCCAGTTTACTGTCCTTGAAGATGTTCACACTCGGCGTTAACACCACACCACCTCATGCATTCTCTGATCGCTCGTATCTCCGCCTGCAGAACCTTTTTTTTTTTTGTCAGGCAGCTGAAAACAGTGGCCACAGTAGCATGTCCGTGTATGATGCTGAACGCATGAATTCGAATACTGGCGAGAACATCAGAAAAATTGTTCAGCGGCGTTATCCCCTCCTAATGTTTGCCCAAAGAGGTGCTTTGCGGCACGGCGTTTGGACAGCATTCAGTGTAATGTGAGAGTTTTGCGCGTTTTTCTTAATGGAAAGTTCAATGGGCAAATATGCATTTGCAGTCGAAAACAGATCTCAGTTCCTTAGTTCTCAATGTAGACCCCCATTTCCACTCTGTTCTCTAGCCTTGATTCATCCCTGCAGCATATACTTCCAGATGACAACACCAGAGTTCCGTAAATCCAAGACTGTACTACTGGCAGCAGTGCCTCGCACTCGACCTCAACTGTCGTCTCAGGTATCCGATCAGAAACCTCTTCCATTTCTTGCTGCTTTCTTACCTACGCCTCGATTATACCGCGAGGGTGTGACCTGCTCTTGTCATATATCCATTTTCCTAGCGTCTCATAGCCGCAGGGGCTGACTCACACTTAATCTGTGTGTCTATGTGTCGGATATCTAAAAGAGTCCCTTGTGCCTAAGTTTCCGTGGCTTTAATCGTCGTCCCTAGAACAGGAACAGATTTTCTCTGACTGTATTGTATTTTCCGTACGTTACAATTATTCGTCGCCGTAGTGCACCAACCTATTGAGGCGTAGTAAGTATTGGTCTTATCCCGCTCCTTTAGATCCAGTGGTCTATCCGCGGACTCAGGTCCCTTTACAAGCCTGCGCCTCTTTTGTGAGCATTCGCGGTAGCCTCCTGAATGTGATACCTCCAGTTCAGTTTCCTTTCCAAAAGCCCTTATCAATATTTGACCTTGTCGAATATCGAAATCGTTTTGTTGGGGAAAAGTGGTGCGTCAAAGATTCCCACCTTGTCTCCCTCGTGATCAAACAGATTTCAGTGTTCTCTGGTTGAGCATTCCGACACTAAGGTCTAGCCTAGTCGTTTGCTATCTCTAAGACCCTCTCAGCCGACCCGCTTTGCTTTAAAAGCAGGCTAAGTTCGGCCGGGCCGAATCTTATACACCCTCTGCCATAGATACCATTTGTCAAGTTCTATGCGCGGTTCTCCTTACAAAACAAATGAAAATGGGTAAGAATGGCTATGCTATGCACATAAGGTTATGAACCGATTCAGGCTTGGATGCTAGAGACCATAGTAAAGTCATTGCATAATACGTCAGCAAAATTGGATAAGAATTGCGCCCTTACTTACATTACTCAAATTGGCCATTACAGAATTTTTATTCCTCTAGCCGAACTTGGAATAGATGCCCAAGCGCCTCGTTCTTCTGCGTATCTTCTTCAATTTCTGACACCCAGTTTCCAGATGTCGTTCTCAAGTTGGTCACTTCATCACAGTTGACCACATGACCCAGCCAACGTAAACGTTGGCTGGGTCATATTCGCTACGCCTATATTCTCTATTAACCCAAACCGGTCCATATATTTTACAAAGGATTTTTTTCTCAAACACTCCAAGTACTGCCTCATCTGCTTTCGCAAGCACCCATGCTTTGGAGCCATA
Source organism: Stomoxys calcitrans (assembly GCF_963082655.1). Classification (NCBI taxonomy): domain Eukaryota; kingdom Metazoa; phylum Arthropoda; class Insecta; order Diptera; family Muscidae; genus Stomoxys; species Stomoxys calcitrans. The sequence goes on along the minus strand of NC_081555.1, from coordinate 95,883,743 downwards.
TAACAGCACCGGTAAAATTGCGCCCTAAAGGGTCTCGAAAAGTTAAACCGGGGGATCAGTTTATATGGGAACTATATCAGGTTATGAACCGATTCAGAACATATTTGGCAAGTATGTTGAAGGTCATAGAAGAAATCAAATGCAAATTTTTGCCCATGAACATTCCAACAAGGAACAGGGGCAAACTTCTCAAATATTAATGAGTGCAGTCCGATCAAGTTTAAGCTCAATGATAGGGGGCCTCCTTTTTATAGGCGAGTTCGAACGGCGTGGACCTCTTTGGAGAGAAGTTTTACATGGCATAGTAGCTCTCAAATGTTGCCAGGAGGGGAAAACCACAACTGAAAATTTTTTTCTGATTTTCTCGCCAGGATTCGAACCCAGGCGTTCAGCGTCATAGGCGAACATGCTAACCTCGGCGCTACGGTGGCGTCCATAGAAGAAGTCATTGCGCAAAATACCAGTCAATTTGAGGTGTACTCTGGAGAACTAAGACTGGTGATATTGAGAAGGTTTTCCATTTACTGTAGTATGTGGTAGAATTGCTAAAACATTGGGTTTTTCAAAAAGAGCGCTACAAGTCTTTTTTTTTTTTAATAAAATAAAAACAGTTTTGGATATCAATGAAATTCTTTATTTTTGTGAAAGTACGTTCTATGCCATTATGTATGCAACTCGATTTCTTTTGCATGGCCACCACGGGCATGCTTGTAAAAGTCGAGACGCTGATTTCAATTTTCGACGGTTTTCTAGCATAAATCGACCGATACTGCTGAAATTTAGCATTTGATATTCGTACGAAGTTCATCAACCGTCGCTGGCTTCTTGGCATAAACCACAGGAAATAATCTAACGTGGTCAAATCGCACGACCGAGACGGCCAATCGACTGGACCATTCCTTGAGATAACACGTTCTCCAACTCTGGTTTCCAATAAATTGATTGTGTCATTCTTGTGGCGCCGTCCTGTTGGAAACACATGTCCTCCAAGTCCATGTTATACAATTAGCGCCAAAAATATTCTGTTATCATTGAACGGTAGCGATTCCCATTCACATTAACGTGCCGGTCTTGATCATCATGGGAGAAGTATGGCCCAATGAAGCCGCCGGCCCATAAACCGCACCAAACAGTCATTTTTTCAGGATTTAATGAGGAGGCCACCGTAGCGTAGAGGCTAGCATGTCCACCTATGACGCTGAATGCCTGGATCCGAATCCTGGCGAGACCATTTAGAAAAAAAATTTCAGCGGTGGTTTGCCCCTCCTAATGCTGGCAACATTTGTGAGTTACTATGCCATGTAAAACTTCTCTCCAAAGAGGTATCGCACGGCGGCACTCCGTTCGGACTCGGCTATAAAAAGGAGGCCCCTTGCCATTGAGCCTAAAACTTGAATCGGACTGCACTCATTGATATGTGAGAAGTTTGCCCCTGTTCCTTAGTGGAATGTTCAGGGGCAAAATTTGTATTTGTTGTAATTATGACTCATGGCTCCACACGTTCGGATTGCTGTTTGACCAATAACTCTTATTTGTTTTTTTTTTTGATGAAGCCATACAGCTAGAAAATGAGCCTCATCGCTAAATTGGATGTAACTTTGACGCCACTGACTACGAATTTCGGTAGTAAATTTTAATAATTTCGACTCGAATATCTTTTCATCATGAAATGGCAAATCTTACTGAAGAGAAATGTCAAAAAAGAGTCAGAAATATGGTGTCCTTTGCTGTCCCTATCGGTCTACTTTTGTGGCGTCCCTGAAAATAAACCCGGTATGATGTCCTAACGGCGATTGGCATAAACATCTTCTCAGACAGCCAGGCAAACATTTAATCTATGGAGAACATATTTCTGAATTCAAAAACCTTCTTGGAGTGCCGCCAGATCTCTCAACGAGATGGCTGAAAAGTTGACAATTCACCTGTTCTGGGTGTTCTGTTCCGGCATAAACATCTTCCCAGACAGCCAGGCAGACATTAAATCTCTGGAGAAGATATTTTTCGGTTCAACAACCTTCTTGGAGTGTCGCAGATCTCTTAAAGAGATGGCAGAAAAGTTCAAAATTCACCTGTTCTGGGTGACGGACCATAGAGATATCTCAGGGAGGTGTATAGCAGACTAGCTTGCGTGACATGTAACTGCCTAACACATTCCAGGGAAACTGGAATGGGTGGGGATGCCTTTAGCGACATGTAAGCTAGGTCGTCTTTAGGATCAGACCCAAAGGGCTACGAATGGCAAATTGGTGCGCATTGTGAACACTCAAAAATTATGTTGACCCAACTAGACTTGCAGAGGTTATAAGACACTAGCAATGATGTTCCAGATGAATATTCAAGATGACATTCTTCTTGTAAACTACGTGCAATAGAAGAGGATATCTTTCTTTACTTCATTTCTCTTCAGTATCGCAGCACAAGCTACTGAAATTAAGAGGTCCATGAAAAAACCTCATTGTTAAATATTTACCTGAAGTAGGCAAAACGAGGCGACACTTTGTTTGTGAATACGCCTCTTAATGCCACAGTAAAATAGATTGAAGAAAATTGCCTTTGGAGTACAAAGAAAAATGAACAATCTTTAACAATCACTGGAGCAGTCAAGAGGTATGCCTTTGAATCGAATGCAGAATTTAAATAACAGAAACAGGCACACAAGTCCAAGAAAGATGAAAGTTTAAAAAAAAAGGATTTAAATTCTGTTTTCGTTACAGGGTCTACTTGTATGCTGTACGTGTTTGAGAAAAAATAGTTTGTATTGTACTTTTGTTTTGTGGACCTTTCTCTAAAAAAGCCTAACAATATATACCAATTTTTTAGATAAACTTAAAGGGAAAGCAAAGTGACGTAACTAACAAATGCCATAAAAAAATAATAATATCGTACATCGGGTACAGATTTAATGGTTCGGAAAACTATACAAGACAAAAGTTGTTATGTGATTCAGTGTTTATGGGTTAACACCTGCCAAGAGAGGCCCAACCCACAAAGGAGTTACCGACTGAGTGGACCAGGGAGCACGCAATTTTGAATATTCCTGACCAACGACAGAGTCGTTATGACTACTTCAAGCCAGAGTGATGTTAATAACCACGCCCAAGTTCTTTGCATGAGGAGCGATTTCCAATCTAGAGTCGTTAATGAATATATACCGACATCACATGAAAAACGAGACAGCCTGTGTCTGATAACCACACACTTGAACTTTACAGGGTTGAGACACAGGTCATTGGCTTTCGCCCACGTGCTGACTCTTGACAGATCATGATTAAGCAGATGTAAGTTTTCAGCAATCTCATCCCTCGGACTGCCGATATATATCTGTACATCGTCAGCGTACATACGCACCTCGCAATAAGACAATGGACTCGCCAAGTCTGTTACTGTACAATGAAAAGAGAAGAGGACCCAGAATTGAACCCTGAGGAACAGCTTTTAAAACAAGCAGAGGAGACGAAACAGAAGACTTATAACTGACGGACTGAGTGCGGTGTGAGAGGTACAACAAAATAAGACGAACGGACTTAGAAGAAACAAGTAAAAGCGTGCTAAGTTCGGCCGGGCCGAATCTTCTATACCCTCCACCATGGATCGCATTTGTCGAGTTCTTTTCCCGGCATCTATTCTTAGGCAAAAAAGGATAAAAGAAAAGATTTGCTCTGCTATTAGAGCGATATCACGGTACGGACCACAATTCATTTATATGTTGGAGACCTGTGTAAAATATCAGCCAATTCGAATAAGAATATGGGGGTTCAAGAAGTAAAATAGAGAGGTCGATTTATATGGGAGCTGTATCAGGCTATAGACCTATTCAGACCATAATAAACACATATGTTGATGGTCATGAGAGGATCCGTCGTGCAAAATTTCATTCCAATCGGATAAGAATGGCGCCCTCCAGAGGCTCAAAAAATCAAGACCCAAGATCGGTTTATATGACAGCTATAGCAGGTTATGGACCGATTTAAACCATACTTGACACAGTTGTTTGCACTCATAGCGAAAAACGTCGTGTAAAATTTCATTCCAATCGGATAAGAATTGCGCCCTCTAGAGGCTCAAGAAGTCAAGACCCAAGATCGGTTTATATGGCAGCTACATCAGGTTATGGACCGATTTGAGCCATACTTGGCACAGTTGTTGGAAGACATAGCGAAACACGACGTGCAAAATTTCATTCCAATCGGATAAGAATGGCGCCCCCTAGAGGCTCAAAAAATCAAGACCCAAGATCGGTTTATATGACAGCTATATCAGGTTATGGACCGATTTGAATCATACTTGGCACAGTTGTTGGAAGTCACAGCGAAACACGTCGTGCAAAATTTCATTCCAATCGGATAAGAATTGCGCCCTCTAGAGGCTCAAGAAGTCAAGACCCAAGATCGGTTTATATGGCAGCTACATCAGGTTATGGACCGATTTGAGCCATACTTGGCACAGTTGTTGGAAGTCATAGCGAAACACTTCGTGCAGAATTTCATTGCAATCGGATAAGAATTGCGCCCTCTAGAGGCTCAAGAAGTAAAGACCCAAGATCGGTTTATATGACAGCTATATCAAAACATGGACCGATATGGCCTATTTACAATCTCAACCGACCTACACTAATAAGAAGTATTTGAGCAAAATTTCAAGCGGCTAACTTTACTCCTTCGGAAGTTAGCGTGCTTGTGACAGACAGACGGATGGACGGACGGACGGACAGACGGACGGACATGGCTAGATCGACATAAAATGTCGCGACATTCAAGAATATATATACTTTATAGGGTCTCAGACAAATATTTCTAGAAGTTACAAACAGAATGACGAAATTAGTATACCCTCATCCTATGGTGGAGGGTATAAAAATTGTAAAGATGTAAAGATCTCATCTTATCACATAACAAGGAATGATGCACAGTGTAAAATGCCTTAGAACGGCCAAGAAGGACAAGGAAATTTATCTGGTCATTCTCCAAATTGACCCTGATCCTCTCAGTGACCTCTGCCAAGGCAGTTACGCAGCTGTGGTTAGGTCGAAACCCGGACTGTCTCACATATAACAAAGAGTTCTCATTGACAAAAGACGACATTTGCAAATACAGCAATTTCTCAAAGACCTTTGACAAACAATCGCAATTGGTCTATATTCCTTGGAATTCTTAGGCAGTGGGATGACCTTGGCATGTTTCCACACCAATGGAAAATAACTCGTGGTCAAAATCCTATTGAAAACATAGGTTACATGAGCAATAATAAGGGGGAGCAAGAGTCTTACAAATCTAGAATCAATGCCATCAAATCCGACAGCGTTAGACTTTACAGTCGCGACACACTCAAGGACATCGGCGGGACCAACAATAAGGGGCAGCAAGAGTCTTACAAATCTAGAATCGATGCCATCAGATCCGACAGCGTTAGACTTTACAGTCGCAACGTACTCAAGGACATCGGCGGGACCAACAATTAGGGGGAGCAAGAGTCTTACAAATCTAGAATTAATGCCATCAGATCCGACAGCGTTAGACTTTACAGTCGCAACGCACTCAAGGACATCGGCGGGACCAATACAGCTGAAGCCCAAACCAGTGTCGTCATCGAGAGAGGGGGGAGATATTGAAGCCATAGAAATTGGGATCAACTGGGATCTGTGGGACATTAACAAAGGCATAATTAAGGCCATTGATGTCCAAGTTTGTTGAACATGTATTAGTATCTTTCCCAATTCCTATGTCCTCCCACATTCTCTTGGAGCCCACATTCTCTTGGAGCCTATTGCAGAAGTAAAGTGTCTGTAGAAGTAGTCTTTCTTGGCTATCTTAATCAACTTATTGGCGTGGTTTCTTGCTGAGCGAAAGGCATCATGTATCTCAGGCATCCTGAAACGTCTCCACCTGCGATGTGACATATTCCTCTCGTGAATAGCCGAACGAATGTCCTGGGAGAACCACGGTTTCGTTCTGGAGGACACTTCTCTAGTCTTGAGTGGAACCGTAAGTTCCTGAAGGTCACGGATATTCCTCTGTACAAAGTCAGTTTGTTCATTGATAGTTTCCATACGAAATATCAGATCACAGTCGATGAGCACAGCACTCGAAAGCAAAAAATCATGGTCGAGACTGGTAGAATCTCTATATGAATAAGTTTTCCTAGTCCTGGTGAGCTCAAGTTCATAACATTAAAAATATCAAGTCATGGTTCGAAAAACATGAGGCTGACAGTTGGTCGTATAGGAGGACTTTAGAGGTGTCACTAACAAAGTACAGATCGAGAAGCGTCCTGAAGGATGCGGAAAAATGCGTGGGAATTGTTGAATTGTAAGGCAAAAGCCCCAAGGAAGACATTTCAAACGTTAGAGTTGAAGTCCCCAGCAACCACAATGTCTGAGTAAGCAAGAGAGAGATAGGTTCAAGAACAGAGAAAAAATCTCGTAGGGATACGTACGGTTGTTCGGTCTATAAACGCACCCCACTAGGAGCTTGTTATAGGCAGCAGACACCTCAACAAAAACATACTCAATTGGGCCACCTGGGTTAGACTTTATACAGAAATAGGTATTCAGGTAGTGTCTCACGTACAGAGCGGTGGCGCCGCCACGACGTTATCTATCAGCTCTGTGAAAGATCAATAAACGCATTAGGTGATGATTGATTCAGCCACGTCTCCGATACACACACTATATCAATGTCAGAGTTCTCAAAAATCATCTTGAATTCGTCAAACTTGTTCATTCAGGCTTTGGGCATTAATATGACAGATATTTAATTCCTTATTTTTTGTTCATTGTGATACTACTGTGGCTCCCCGACTCCAAAGAGTAAATTCAAGCTCGCCAGCAGGCGCTTCAGGCATAGTAAACCAAATGACAAAATGAGTATAAGCCCTCCCTGTGTCCTTTTCTTTACCCATCATGTTTATATTTTATCGTTTTAACTCCTTTTGCTTTTCACCTAAGCCCTTTTCTCACATCACATTCATATTCATGCTGAAAGTGTCTTTTTGTGTATTTTGTATCTTAAAGTTTGTTTTTATTTTTTTTTTGTGCATAGAGGATTTTCGTTTGTCTATATGTTTGCAGTTTCCGATGCGGTGTCTGCGTTTGTGTGCGTGATGTGTGTATTAAGTTTAAGCTCTCCTTGACATGCAGACAACATCAACATCAGAAACAGCATCCGAATCACCATCAAAATAGCTAAAGAATGCAAACTAACGAACAAACTAAGCTTCAAGATTTTAAATACAGCAGCAAAGGAAATTCTAGAAAAAACAAGCATTGAAAAGAACTAAAAGAACAAAGAAATAAAAAATGAAAAATGAGAAATGAACTATTTGACATGGCAAAGGAGGAAAATGGAAAACCTGTATGGCTCTTAGGCCCTAAGATTATTTTCAGTAGGCAAAGCTCTAAAGCTCAGCAGGGAGGTTCTTTTTTTAATTGCAGCCTAAGAGATAAAATAAAAATGAAACCTAACACTATTACAAACTATGCTTTCAAAAGACCCTAAGATGCTTATGGAAACTGCAAATAACAAAATTTAAATATCTATAGGTTTTTAAGGATCAAAATTCATTATTGACTAGTAAACTAAACTAAAGCAATGAAGTTTTGTTTACCAAAAATGGAAAGACTCAATTAAAAAAATTAAAAAATATTCGGAACATTCAAAGCAAAAAAAAAAAATCTTATGTATAAAAATCAATTTAAGTTTGTTTCTTTGTGTGTTCCTTATAGACTCAGAAATGGCTGAACCGATTTTCCTGCAATTTTTCACAGATGGTGCATATAGGGTACTACGTGTTGAAAATGGGGTACTACGTTTTTTGACATCTGAAGGGGGAGCGGACCCTCCCCCTTGCCATAATTTTCAGAAACGCCAGATCTCGGAGATGGGTGGTGCCCTACCCTACAAACAAAACTTTGGTATCCAAATTTCGGATGGGGTACCTAGGGGGGCCGACCCACCCCAAAACTTACCAAATATATATACACACCAACCACGACAATATGGGACTCAAATAAAAAGGTATTTAAGATAAGAAAACATATCTGATATCCAATTGTCGGACCAACCACCCCAACCCCCAAAACACCCCTTAATCGGACATATTTACCGACCATGTCAATATGGGACTGAAATAAAAGGTACTTGCGAGTAAAATACGAATCTGATATCCAAATGTGGGACCAAGTTTCTGAGGGTCCACCCGCTCCCCAAAACAATCCCCAAACAGGACTTATATACTGACCATGACAATATTGGTCTTAAATAAAAGGTATTTGAGTGAGGGACCAAGTCTTTGGGGCCGCCCATCCCCGAGAACATCCCCCAAAGGGGACAAATTTACGACTATAGCAATATGGGTCTCAAATGAATGGTCTTTGGAAGTAAAACAAAGCAATCTGATATGCGCATTCGGGACCAACTGGCTAGGGGACGTCCCACCACCATAACAATAGGGTACTACGTTTTTTGATATCTGAAGGGGGAGCGGACCCTCCCCCTTACCCTAATTTTCAGAAACGGATAAAAATTACGCCCTCTGGAGGTTCAAGATGTCAAGATTGAAGATCGGTTTATATGGCAGGTATATTAGACTATAAACCGATTTAGACCATATTCGACACGTATGTTGGAAGTCATATTAAAACACGTCGTGCAAAATTTCAGCCAAATCGGATAGATATTGCGCCCTCTAGTGGCTCAAGAAGTCAAGATTCAAGTTTGGTTTATATGGCAGCTATATCAGACTATAAACCGATTTAGACCTTACTTTGCACAGTTGTTGGAAGTCATACCAAAACACGTCGTGCAAAATTTCAGCCAAATCGGATAGGAATTGCGCCCTCTAGTGGCTCAAGAAGTCAAGATTCAAGATCGGTTTATATGGCAGCTATATCAGGCTATGGACCGATTAAGACAATATTCCACACATATGGTGGATGTCATACCAAAACACGTCGTGCAAAATTTCAGCCAAATCGGATAGGAATTGCACCCTCTAGACGCTCAAGAAGTCAAGACCCCAGATAGGTGTGTATGACCGCTGTATCAGGTTATGGACCGATTTCAACCATACTGAGCACAGTTCTTGAATGTCACAACAAAACATCTCGTGCAAAATTTCAGCCAAATCGGATAATAATTGCGTGCTCTAGTGACTCAAGAAGTCAAGATCCCAGATAGGTTTATATGACAGCTATATCCGGTTATGGACCGATTTCAACCATACTCAGCACAGTTGTTGAATGTCACAACAAAACATCACATGCAAAATTTTAACCAAATCGGATAATAATTGCGTGCTCTAGACGCTCAGGAAGTCAAGACCCCTGGAAAGGAACATAGGCTATGTTCATTTTTGATATCTGGAGCGGGGCGGACCCTTAACCCAAAAATAAACGTTGACCGATCGGGACAATATGGGACTCAAATGAAAGGTAGTAGGGAGTAGATTACGAGTATGGTTAGGAAGGTGGAATAGGCTTTATAATTTATTGATATCGGAAGGAGCCCCCCCCGTTACCCCAAAAACATCACCCAAAATCAAAAATGGACCGAAAAGGACAATATGGGTATCTAATGAAAAGTATGCAGGAGTAGATAACGAATCTGGAATAACAATTCATGAAGTCTCGTTTCGATGGAGCTTTATCTGGAATACCTCAAACATTGGCCCTCCAGTAAATGGGCATCTATCTTAGCCATCCAAATCTTAAGTAAATGGGCTTTTTGGTAGTGTAGGTGATGGTACCGTCATCGGCTCCCTGTTTGCTGGGTTGCATTGAGACTCCTGTCGCTGCGCTGCCTAATGTTCCAATATAAGGATCTTTACCTATCTCAGTATTCCGAATCATTAAGTCGGTGATGGGTCCGTCGTTGGGTTCCTATTTGTTAGGCTGTGTAGGGTCTCTCGCCACTGTACTGCCTTATATTTTAGTATTAGGATCTTTGCTTATCCTAGTCTTTCCAATATTGAGAGATGCCGTAATTGTCTCGTTGTCGGCCCCCTGTTTGTTGGGCAGTGTTGAGTCACCTGCCACTGCACGGCCTTGTGTCGCAGAATGAAAATGTCTGCCTATCATAGTCTTCCCAATCTTGAAACTTTTTTGCTCCCATAGTGCGCCATGCCTTTAGTCTTAGCCTGATGTGGCAAAATGAAAATTTCTGCCTTCCCAATCTTGCAAAAGACAGCTTTGCTCCCGTAGTGCGTTATGCCTTTAATCTTAGCCAAACTTGTCACGGAGACTTGATCAATGCCAACCACAACGAGAGTTCCCTCCTCCTTCTCCTCCCCGTGGAAGACCTCCCAATTCTCTGCGATCAAACCTTGGTTTTGCTTGCCCAAGAATCCCAACATGCATTCCATCGCAAATTCACTACCCCATTCCATGTGAAGACCGCAACCTTTGTGAGCTGGGGGATATCCTTCTTTCTCACCAGGTCAAGCTTTGCACCCTGCCATGTAGCGTGAATACTTCTGGCGAGCTGTTTGACGGTATTAATACATTCCGCCGGCGCAAAACGCTGCGTAAAAATGTCCCCTCTAAACTCGCAGCTCATCATTTGTATGGGTGGACCCTCTACAGAGTTCCATACATGTTCAAAAATTCTATCGTTAACCAGATGCTCCATTTGGGTCGGATGATCTGGTGGAATACTACCGGATACACAGCCAATATTGATGACTGCATAAGTCAGCTCTTCTCTGTAGTGCTTCCTTGCCACTCTGGCATAAGAGGGCGGCCCCTTACCATTCTCAGCGACCATCTTCCCCTTCCGTAATGGCCTCCTATTGGAAGTCAGAATCCACCATGAAGACTCAAAGGCCGAGCGCGCTTCTTTCGTTCCTGTTCCAACTTTGTCTACCACCGAAAGGACACTGTTAGGAGTCTCCATTGCGGGATGGCTAAGTCAGCTCATCTCTGTGGTGCTTCCTTGCCACCCTGGCGTAAGAGGGCGGATCGTTACCATTCTCAGCGATCATCTTCACCTTCCGTGATGGCCTCCTATTGGAAGTCAGAGTCCTCCATGAAGACTCAGGGGCCGACCGCGCTTCTTTCGATCCTGTTCCAACTTTGTCTACCACCGAAAGGACACTGTCGGGAGTCTCCATTGCGGAATGGCTGGTTTGGTTTTCCCAGAGTACTTGAAAGCGGGGAGTTCTTTTTCTTCTTGAGTATTTTAGCTGTGTTATGCTCTTCGGGAGATCTGATTCTTTTTCCAGCTTCCGTAAAAGTGCTTGGAATGTCAGTTCTATCCCTTCCAGTATCCTGCACTTCCGCCCGATTGCGCTGTGGCCTCCTTGTGGAAGTCACAGTCCTCCATGAAGACATAGGGGTCGTGCGCGCTTCTTTCGTTCCTGTTCAAACTTGTCTACCTCCGTAAGGACACTGTCGGGAGTCTCCATTGCGGGATGGCTCGCTTGGTTTTCCCAGAGTACTTGAAAGCCGGGAGTTCTTTTCCTTCTTCAGTTTTTTAGCAGTGTTAAGCTCTTCGGGAGATCTGATTCTTTTTCCAGCTTCCGTAGAAGTGCCTAGAATGTCAGTTCTATCCCTTCCAGTATCCTACACTTCCGCCCGATTGCGCTGTGGCCTCCTTGTAGAAGTCACAGTCCTCCATGAAGACACAGGGGTCGTGCGCGCTTCTTTCGTTCCTATTCCAACTTGTCTACCTCCGTAAGGACACTGTCTGGAGTCTCCACTGCGGGAAGGCTGGCTTGGTTTTCCCAGAGTACTTGAAAGCCGGGAGTTCATTTTCTTCTTCAGTTTTTTAGCAGTGTTAAGCTCTTCGGGAGATCTGATTCTTTTTCCAGCTTCGGTAGAAGTGCTTGGAATGTTAGTTCTATCCCTTCCAGCATACTGCACTTTTGCCCGCTTACGCTGTGGCCTCCCTGTGGAAGTCGCAGTCCTCTATAAAGACACAGGGGTCGTGCGCGCTTCTTTCGTTCCTGTTCCAAATTGTCTACCTCCGAAAGGACACTGTCTGGGGTCTCCACTGCGGGATGGCTGGCTTGGTTTTCCCAGAGTACTTGAAAGAGCGGAGTTCTTTTTCTTCTTCTGATTTTTTTTGCAGTGTTCTGCTCTTCGGAAGATCTGATTCTTTTTCCAGCTTCCGTAGAAGTTTTTGGAATGTCAGTTCTATCCCTTCCAGCATCCTGCACTTCCGCCCGATTGCGCTGTGGCCTCCTTGTGGAAGTCACAGTCCCCCATGAAGACACAGGGGTCGTGCGCGCTTCTTTCGTTCCTGTTCCAACTTTGTCTACCTCCGAAAGGACACTTTCGGGAGTCTCCACTGCGAGATGGCGGGTTTGGTTTTCCCAGAGTACTTGAAAGAGCGGAGTTCTTTTTCTTCTTCTGAATTTTTTTGCAGTGTTCTGCTCTTCGGGAGATCTGATTCTTTTTCCAGCTTCCGCAAAAGTGCTTGGAATGTCAGTTCTATCCCTTCCAGTATCCTACACTTCCGCCCGATTGCGCTGTGGCCTCCTTGTAGGGGTCGTACGCGCTTCTTTCGTTCCTATTCCAACTTGTCTACCTCCGTAAGGACACAGTCTGGAGTCTCCACTGCGGGATGGCTGGCTTGGTTTTCCCAGAGTACTTGAAAGCGGGGAGTTCTCTTTCTTCTTCAGTATTTTAGCTGTGTTATGCTCTTCGGGAGATCTGATTCTTTTTCCAGCTTCCGTAGAAGTGCCTGGAATGTCAGTTCTATCCTTTCCAGCATCCTGCACTTTTGCCCGCTTACTCCGCCGGTACATACTCCTCTGTCTCCTTCGTCGTGCACCAGATCGCTTTCTCGGTTTGCTTGTGAGCTTAGCAAAGCCAGCGCTCACTTCTGCCGTCATCCCGATGCCCTCATTTCTCGATTCGGCTACGATGATTGTTTCATTGACACCGTCGCTGTTTGAATCCGAGTCAGAATACTTAAAGGCTGGGGATGAACTGTGCATCCCTCTGGTTTATCCGTCTCTTCCTCATTAATAAGTCTGACGACTAGTTGTGCGCTTGAAGCATTACTCTCGACTATAGGTGCCAAGGCACCCTCGCCTATAGGAGTGGAGGACAAAACGCTACGGTCTGACGCCACCACCGCAGCTGTTGAGTCTTTGGAGTCCATGTCCGGCCTACTACAATAGGCTTTAAAATTTTTTTTTCGTAATAGGTCATACCTATTCCGAGATACGAATATATGTTTTTTGTTTTCTTTAAGGAGCGAAATAAAGATACGTCCGCTTCATTCAACGGTCACATCTACCTTCATTGGCTTAACTTGTGCTGTTTCTAGAACATTTTAAATATTCCAAAAATCTTGTGTAGTTTTTGAGCTATTGCAGTTTTAGTCAGCTTACTCCTTAATTAATAACAATCATACGTCACCTGTTACCAAAAAGTAGAGTTTGAAGAATAGGTTATTCTACCTGCATTTCTGAAGCGATTTCCAAGTTTTAGGCATCAAACGAAAGCTAAGCCAATAAGCTTTTAAGAAAAAATGTAAACTACTCAGTTTTTGTTGTGTTTCAATTATTTATAGAATATTTATGGCACACACTTTCAAACATTACAAAACTATTATCTTTCTCACTATACCAAAAGTTGTTGTTGTTTTAATACAATTCCGAATCATATTAAATAAGGTTTTTTATTTAATTTTTTGCTTCCATTTAACTTAAGTTTGTGTTAACGCCCAGTGATCTATTTTCCTTGGCTGAGGCTGAAAAAATTGTTATTTTGAGTATAACATTGGCGGTTGTTTGCTGCTGGTGCAGTAAATATGGCATTGGCCACATGCCAAAGGTAAAGTAATGAAGGATTTGCACCAGCAGCAGCAGCATGGAACTGCAATAACCCAACCGTCCTTGCCTCATATCTATGGACTTTACGCCATATCTCAACATTTTTCCAAACCTTATGTGCCTGTAGGTTGGCTGTGGTAATCCAAAGGTTCTGTTTTTTTCTGTTTTTGAGAAACCTGGCTGATATCATTTTTCTCTTGGCCTGACCATGCTTGAACTAGTTAGTTCGTGGCCTAAAGCTAACACACATCGACAGCTCATAGTCATGTCTGTTCGCTTTGCTGCTTTGTGGTTTGCTGTTTGGTGTTATGCTTACAAATATACTTGGGTTAAGTTTTCTCCTGGGCTGCGGGCATTTGAAATAATGGTTAAGATATCTGTTCGTATGGTGTTTATCTCACTGCCATGCTCTCCCGGGCCAGGCGATATAAGGCTCTGAGGTATTTCTTACTGCCATTTGGCAAAGTATTTTATCATATTAGGCACCAGCGAAGCCACTGACTCTGCACTCACTCACTCGCTCTATTCATACAATTTGCCATGGTGGTTACATTATGTGGGAAATTTTTAATTTTACTTAACAGTTTGCTGCTGCAAGTGCTGCACCATAAACGCTGACGTCTAAGAAGCTGGCAGGATTCTGCTGCTATTTTTAATGCCTGGTTTGTGCTTTTTTGCTGTACTTTTATGCAGTTTTATTATCAGCAGTTTCATTACTTAACTTCGAGATGCTCTATTTTATGCATATGGCCTTCTGTCCGCCCGTCCGTCCGTCTTTCTGTTTTGCCTCCCCAAGGTATGGATTGCCGTTTAACAACAAAGTTGGAATTTTATTTTCTATGGCTGCCGGCACAAGTAAAGATCATGTGTTGAAAGCTCCTTGGCTGTTTGCTGCCAAGGTAAGGTTTCATTCACTCATCATCTGCTCATCTTCAATCTGGCGTATGCATCTTAAATACTTTTCTATGCTCATCTTCAATGATGTTCATCGTTTGCATATTCCTGTAGTTTTTTGCTTTTTATGTAGCTGTAGTCTTGCACTGTTGTGGTTGTTTTACTCCAGGTGCATACTAGGATTTCCTATGTTTTAAACTCCTCAGTAAGTGCTACAAATAAATGAAGTGCACTTCAGATGTGCCCCCTTGGAGCTAATCGAATAATGCAGGTAGAAAATGTTTCTCTATTAAGATAATAAGAGCCAAGGATTGAAGGCTGCAATGTCTGCCTTTTGTTCTTGTTTTTCTGAGTAATTTTTAAGATTACTCCCCTAAGCTCTTGTTGCACTTCGAGTTGAAAAGAAATCAAACTTTAGGAAAGAACCAAAGCAAAATATAAAGAAAAATTATTTTTATTTTAATCCAAAGGATAGAGCAACTGAATTATGTGGAAGAATAGAAAATTGATTGAAAACCAAACTAGCAAAATATCAAAACTTTATGAAAAAAAAATTTCCACAAAATTTTGACAAAACTTTCTATAAATACAGAATTTTGATAAAATTTTCTTAAGAAATAAAACCTGCGAAAATGTTATATAGAAAATAATTTTGACAAAATCTTATATAAATATAAAATTTAAAAAAAATTTCACGAGAAATAATTTTTCGTTAAAAAAAAATTTCAGGCGAAATAATTTTTCGCTAAAAAAATTTCACCCGAAATAATTTTTTACACATAATACATTACGTATAAAGCCGAAGTACGGTTCGGAATCGATGCAAATAAATTTTGACAAAATCTTATATAAAAATAAAATTTTAAAAATTTTCACTGGAAATAATTTCCTGGGAAATAAAAACTGTTCGTGCAAAATAATTTCTCACTAAAAAATTTTCACGCGAAATAATTTTTTACAAAGCTTAGATAAGGTTTAAGTGGCAATCTGCCATCAAACTCATTAAGAAGTTTTCGCCCATTGTGATACCACAGGAACAGAAGAAGAAAAATGCTTTGTAGTCCCCAGGGTTGGGGAGTCTAATCCCCATTCGACCTTCGGCCGAAGTCTATCTCGGAGTCGAACTATAAAGCCGAAGTACGGTTCGGAGTCAATGCAAATAAATTTTGACAAAATCTTATATAAATATGAAATTTTAAAAAATTTTCACGGGAAATAATTTTTTGTTAAAAAATGTTCGTGCGAAATAATTTCTCATTAAAAAATTTTCACGCGAAATAATTTTTTATAAAGCTTAGATAAGGTTTAAGTGGAAATCTGCCATCAAACTCACTTAGAAGTTTTCGCCCATTGTCATACCACAGGAACAGAAGAAGAAAGTTGCTTTGTAGTCCCCAGGGTTGGGGAGTCTAATCCCCATTCGACCTTCGGCCGAAGTCTAACTCGGAGTCGAAGTATAAAGCCGGAGTACGGTTCGGAGTCGATGCAAATAAATTTTGACAAAATCTTATATAAACATAAAATTTTAAAAAATTTTCACGAGAAATAATTTCTCGTTAAAAAAAAATTTCATGCGAAATAATTTTTCGCAAAAAAATTTTCACGCGAAATAATTTTTTACAAAGGTTATATAAGGTTTAAGTGGCAATCTGCCATCAAACTCACTTAGAAGTTTTCGCCCATTGTGATACCACAGGAATAGAAGAAGAGAGATGCTTTGTAGTCCCCAGGGTTGCGGAGTCTGATCACCACTTCGACACTCGGCCGGAGTCTAACTCGGAGTCGAGGTATAAAGCCGAAGTACGGTTCGGAGTCGATGCAAATAAATTTTGACAAAATCTTATATAAATAAAAAATTTTCACGAGAAATAATTTTTCGTTAAAAGATTTGCATGCGAAATAATTTTTCGCTAAAAATTTTGAAGCGAAATAATTTTTTGCAAAGCTTAGATAAGGTTTAAGTGGCAGTCTACCATCAAACTCGTGTAGAAGTTTTCGCTCATTGTGATACCACAGGAACAGAAGAAGAAAGATGCTTTGTAGTCCCCAGGGTTGGGAAGTCTGATCACCCCTTCGACCTTCGGCCGGAGTCTAACTCGGAGTCGAAGTATAAAGCCGTAGTACGGTTCGGAGTCGATGCAAATAAATTTTGACAAAATCGTATATAAAAATAAAATTTTAAAAAATTTTCACGAGAAATAATTTCTCGTTAAAAAAATTTCGTGCGAAAAATTTTTTCGCTGAAAAATTTTCACGCGAAATAGTTTTTTTACAAAGCTTAGATAAGGTTTAAGTGGCAGTCTGCCATCAAACTCGTGTAGAAGTTTTCGCTCATTGTGATACCACAGGGACAGAAGAAGAAAGATACTTTGTAGTCCCCAGGGTTGCGGAGTCTGATCTGATGTGATGAAGCATCCAGATCGCTTCAAAGAGCCCACAATCATCAAACAGGTTCTCAAAGAAATGAGAACCTAAAATGGAACTTCTTCTGACTGCTAGTGCGGGACGCACATACAGAAGTTGTTCTATAGTCTCTTCTTCTTCGATGTCCTTACAGCTTCTGGAAATATCGTTACTGGCAACCTTCAGTCTGTCAGCATGTTTTCCGATTAGACAGTGACCTGTCATGACGTACACAATGACTGAGACGTCTGTTCTTGCCACCGACAGCAAAGCGGTAGACCTCTTCAGATCCAGATTAGGCTACAAAGTTTTGGAATGCTCACAGCCCCCCTTTTGTGACCATCTATCATTCGTTGTCCTTCGGGTCTGTCCCAGAAAACTTAGCTTATATGTCGCTAAAGGCATACCCACAGATTCAGATAGTGATCTGTCATGATGGAAACAATGACTGTTCTAGCCATCGAAAGCAAAGCGGTAGACCTCTTCGAGTCTATATGGGGGCACATAATTTTGAATGTTCACAACTCCTCTTTTGTGACCACCTATCATTTGTTGATCTTCGGGCCTTATCCAGAAAACTTCGCTTACATGTCGCTAGAGGCATACCCGCAAATTCCAGTTCCTAAGTTTGCAAGCTCGTCCGCTTTACAAATCTCTGGGATATCTCTGTGGTCCGGCACCCAGAATAGGTGAATTTTGAACTCTTCAGTTGTCGCGTTAAGAGATTTGCGACATTAGATGCAGCTTAGATGCAGCTTAAAACCGGTTAATCAGATGGTGTCGTCTTCAGTGCGGCTGTGATACATAAACAAGCCTACTTTTGAATCTAGACTTTTAAAGCGTCGTCCACCAGACCACAATACCATACAGCATCATAGGCCTGACATCTGCAGTGAATGACACGGAGTTGTCAGTTGTCAGCCAGTTGTACGTACCGGATGGACCCGATGGAATTCTTTATAAGCAAGGGTTGCCGCATAAGTGTATAACGCACTTCTACAACAATAACAACAACACGCGGTTTAAATCCCCAAATTTTGTCAATGGCTCTCTTTCAGGTGTATAGGCCAAAGTTTCCTTCCAAAATATTTGATTTGAAGGGTGTGGGCCAATGGGCATGGCATAAACCCCAAGAAGGCGGAGCTGGTGTTCTTCACAAGAAGGAGGAAATATTGCGAATTCAAGGATAGTGTGGAGCTGCTGCTCTCCCTAAACGCTGAATATCTGGCCGTTATTCTTGACCAGAAATTGAACTGGGGAAGATACATTGAGGAGGAAGTCAATAGGTGACAGGATGCTCTCTACTCATGTCGCAACTCGATAGGGTAGAAGTTGGCGAATCAGGCCAAGTACGGTCCACTAGATGAACACTGCTGTGGTTCAGCCGATTTTCACCTATGGTTGCCTGGGCACTCGAGAAGGTGGGTCTACGCGCTATAATGTAGAAGGTAAAGGGTATTGCAGCGGTACTGATATGGGGGCCCAGGAGAAGTTTTCCAAAAGACACACTGAAGGCGATACTTGAGCTGAAACCATGTATATAGACCACGCAGCGGTGAAGACTTCCCTCAGCCTGAGGAAGACAGGAATATGGCGTTCCTTTGATTTCGGGCTCCAGCTTGTTCTGCGGAAGTACGCTGGCTTTGGGACGACTACGTGGCATAGGCGTCGAGATAGACTATATGCCTGGAGGATCTTTTTTCGATGGCGAACTGGAGGTTGTATTCCAGAGGAGGGAGCTTTGAGGTGCTTACACGGATGGGTCCAAGCTGGATGGGGCACGGTAGCAGGAATTTTTGTTGAACTCCTAGGAATTAGAGAGTCACATAGACCTCTGGACGGGTGTAGTGTTTTTCAGGCCGATGGGACCAACCTGGATGGAGGCACTGTGGCAAGATTTTTGTGTTGATTTCCGAAGAGTAAGCAAGTCACATAGACTTTTCGATGGATGTGGTGTATGTCATGCTGAGGTTTTTGTGATCCTCAGGACTTTTAATGTGATCCTTTTGGACGCTTCCAGTTGATGGAACATTCTCTACTCCCAAGGAAACAGACGCCTCAGTGGTTAACATGTATATCTTGCTGAAAAGAACTACTTCGGTATTAGACGGATTCATGCTAGACCAATTTCGGTAGCCCACCTCGATGTCGCAAGTAGAACTTCCTGAAGTAGATCTCTAAGAGTCCTGGGAAACTTTCCCTAAAGGGAAGGGTTGTTTCAGTGGATTTTTCCTTACTATATGCATGATGTTGCCGAGAGAGGCTATCTGCAGAGATTTTGGCGCCAAGATATGTTTCTATAAAGTTCCCAGAAAACGTTTGTTTTCGTATAGTACGGTTTTCCTGCTTTTGGAATGAAAATTACCTTTGTGTCCCTCTAACCCACTTGTATATACAACATGCTGATACAGGCAGAGTATAACTGCCTAAGCCAAGGACCGTAATAGGTTTCGAGGAAAGGATCTTCTTTTGCAAAGAGGTCTCAGATATGTACTCCACTAAAGATTTGTTCTGAGTCTTTCTCAGCTCGCCCTTATAATTTCTTAGCTCTGCCTATTAGACGTCCCAATCGTGTGGTGCCCTTGTGGCTTTCGCTCTGTTGGAGAGTTTTCTGCAGTCCTTCCTTAGACCAACTAGTTTTATGGTCCACCACAGAACTGGCTGGTCTAAGCATGACCCCATAACATGCTGATATAAGGGCCTTTATGATCCACTTGACTATTATGATTATAGAAGCTTTGGTCATCCAAGACTTCCCAGTCACATAACATACCGCTGATATTCTCTGGAATAAAGTACCTTGAGCTGCTTATATATTCGATAAGCAGCTCAACCCTTTCGTGGATATCCGAACTTCCCCATATCTGGTGTAGGAAGTGATGCAAAATCACTTCCTACAATGAGGCCCTGTGGAAGCTTTTTCAACTAGCAACTTAAGGCTTGAAGGCGGTATCTCCGTGTGCCATACATGGGGAAGCCAGCCAGTATTGAGACCTATTTATTTCAAGGCTGGCTACCACTGAATCTTCAGTGCTTAGCGACGGAAACAGAAAAGCATGTAGACTACTCTTTGCAAGAGTGCAGGCTCTGTGTCTCCCATTCTTCGTACCCTTGAGTAGTTTAGACATAGCAATTCTTAGTCCACTAACCATTCCTCTACACACCCATGGTTCCTGGATGAGAACAATTTCAAATCTTCCTGCCATGGGAAGAACCCTTTGTCACTGAAGCCTCCTTACAATAGTGGAGATTTAACTGCAGAAACCGGTCTAATAATCAGGATTCAGATTTTCCACCAATGTTGCGTAAGTTTAGCTCTCTGAGTCCGCCAGGAGATTATCATGGTGGAGATATATCTGCAGAAACCAGACCAAAGTCAGGATTCGAATTTTCACCGCCTACGTATCCAGAGGCAGTTGAGAAAGCAGTGGAACCACTCTTCCTTACAATGATGGAGATTTATCTGCAGAAACCAGACCATAGTCAGGATTCAGAATTTCCACCACTGTTGCGTTGGCCTCTTCTTCTAAGTACGCCAGGAGTGAATCCTCACAAGATTCGTTCGATCTTGTCATGATGAGCTTTCTTACGCATCCAGGGACAGTTGACAAAGCAGTGGAAGTACTCTTCAGCAGCACACTGGACACTTGCGGTATGGGCGATTGCGGCTTTGATAATTCACTAGCTGCTGCTGTCGAAGTACCTTGTGAGTTCTGTCCTTCCCCGCTGGCGTCAACCTTGAGCCCAATACAACTGGATGATCCACCCACACAAGGCTTGTCGAGTCCCGTTTCGACGCCTTCCCCTTCTGTTCGTGGCAGGGGGACTTTTAGTCTCCTGAAATCCTCCCGACTTTAGATATGTGGTAGATAGTTCTTCAGACAAGTATTCAGCAACAACTGCTGAGTTATCTTCTGATTCCCCAACCCCACCGCTTCTATAGATATTCAGCTTCAACTTTCTGAATCCGTACGACACAACTCCAATGGACTTGTTGAGGTCTGCGATACAGCCGTAGTTTAGTATGAATACTGCATGTCTCTGGTAGCCATAAGCCTCATCAAATCGAACAATCTTTCAGTCGGTGGTTGGAAGATTGGGATAACATTCCGTTAGTCTTCCAAGCATGGATTCAGGATCTGAGGGAATCCTTGGTATCCAAGCGTGCACAATTGGTGGGGAGAAGGAATATCTTGCTAGGTCTAGTTTCGACGCTTTCCGCTTCTCCTTTGATCGTGGCAGGGGGGTTGTTTTCAATCTCAGACAAGTGATCAGCAACAACTGCTGAGTCGTCTCCTGATTCCCCAACCCTAGGAAGCTATGGATGCAGCATCTGAGGGATTCCTGGTATCCAAGCGTGTGCCATTAGAAGAGATGGAATATTTTCCTTCTTGACTGTATACAGTGCTGATTTTAGCCAGTCTCAAACATTTTTTGAAGCGCAACGATACATTTAAATTGAGCTTTGATCTTCGAAAGCAACTAATTTGTAACGGCCTCGATACCAGCCCGCAGCGGCAGGAACTGAAGGACCTCCAGGCAATCCTGCAGGGACGTCGGAGTGTGCATATGGTAGTCCCTTGAATATCCCACTTCAATTGTTTTTAGATATGCAGGTCTGTTCTTCTCCTTTGTCGACAATTAATATCACCAGGCTGCTCCTAGCGACACCAGCAAAGGATCTTGGACCGTTGCTTACTATTGTTCGCCTTAATTCTTTTGGGCATGGGATGCCCTTCAAGTGGCCACAGCCTTTTAGCTGACTGCTGTGTCGTTTTTGGATCATGGTGTTTTGCCTTTGGGGTAGCCTGTGCAGCGAATCACTGAGCCTAATTAAGGGAGCCTCTCTGCTTATCGGTGAGAATTTATGGATCATTCGCACCAACCCTCTTAATAAGCCCATCTTTTATTATTCCAACTTTTTAGAGAGCATATATTGCATATATAGGCAAATTATAGGCATGCGAAGATCCGGTTGTCTCTGTCAAAGGAATATGCAGACCAGTCATTAACCAGCTAGTAATCAAGCTACAGCTTTCAAAACTTTAGACATTGAGTTGAAATTTACACAGATCCGTATAACTTTTATACTCAGGTTAAGTTTTTGAACGGGCAAAATCAAACTTCAGTTGGACATAGCTGCCATGTTGACATATCTGCTGATTTAGTGTCTTAAGCCAAGAAGAGGCCACTGTAGCGTAGAGGCTAGCATGCTAACATCCTGGCGAGAAAATTAAAAAAAAAAATTTTGGCGGTGGTAATTCTATCCTAATGCTGGCGACTTTTGTGAGGTACTTCGCCACATAAAAACTTCCAACATGTCCGCTTATGACGCTAAACGCCTGGGATCGAATCCTGAAGAACATCAGAAAAAAAATTTTGGCAGTGTAATCCCTTCCTAATGCTGGCGACTTTTGTGAGGTACTTCACCATGTAAAAACTTCACCCGTTTGGACTCGGCTATAAAAAGGAGTCACCTTATCATTGAGCTTAAACTTGAATCGGACAGCACTCACTCACACTCCTTAATGGAGTGTACATGGGCAAATTTGCATTTGCAAGCCCATAAGATCCACATTTATAACCCGATTTCGGTGAAATTTGAAACAGTGAGGTTTTTTTTTTTGAAGCTTCCCATTATTCGATCAATATATGGTCTAGGTCATATAGACCAAATTGCTGATTTAGGGTTTCTAGCTTAAAAAATGAACATTTATTACTTGATTTCCCTGAAATTTGGCACAGTGAGTTGTTTTAATCACCTTGTCATCCGTATATGGTCCACATCGGACCATATCTACACATAGACAGATCTGCGAATTTAGGGTCTTAAGACCATATAGGCCGAATTTAATACCCGATTTCGATGATATTTGAAACAGTGACTTGTTTTAAGCCTCCATTTATTCGACAAGAATATGGGCCAGATTGCACCATATTTCGATATAGCTGACATATACACCCATCTGCTGATCTGGGGTCTTAAGCCCATAACTGCTGTATTTGTTAACCGATTTCGCTGAAAGTGGGAATAGTATTAAGCCTCTTGACACTGTCCTCATATTCTCATTTCGCGATAGCAATTCAAAAAAATTTTAAACTGTTCACCTTTACCAAAACCTACTGCAAAAACAAAACAAAAAAACACCTAAAATACCGCAGCTAATTTTTAAAACAAAATAAATCTGCTTAGTTACATAAACAATTATTCCAATCTTAATTACATATAGCTTCATAAAAAAACAGAAATAGACAATTATTCTAAATGTTAAATGTTATTTAAAAGTTATTTCACAAAAAAACAAAAGCCGACACATAATTCACACTTTGAAAATCATTTGTGCGGAGAATTCCAATAACAAAAAAAAAGTTGAAAAAAAAACAAAAATTATTACAAAAACTGGCTATTCAAATTGAAAACAGCTATGCAATGTCTCTCATTTGGGGTTTTTGTAATTTAAAAATAATTAATTTCAATTTATTATGCATAGGCATTTCCAGCAAATGAACTTTAAAATGGCCCCATTCATTTAGGCCATTGACAAATTTAGCCAATAATGAGAGATGCATTGGATCTCTCTGCTGGGCCAAAGGGGGGGAGAGCACTGATTTTTGTTTTTTGTTGTTTTGTTGTAGGAGAAGAGTGGTTCCAGCTTCGTGGTTTCGACTGGGTGCGTTTACATGTCATGGCTACATTTGTTTTGGTTGGTTTTACCGTAGAGGAAAAGGGAGAAAAGAGAAGGAGTTTATGTAAATTTTATCGCTATGTTATTTGGCTCAATTTACATATAATTAACCATTTAACATTTTTATTGTTATTGTAGTGATTATTTAGAATATTTTTCATGACTCCCACAAAACAATGGGCAACGCACAAGAAGCAACAACAACAACAACAACACCAACAACAACAGCATGAACAACATAACAACCATAATGCAATTCATCTCATTCATCGTAGCCTACCCCTTACCCTAGCGTGGGGTTTAAATAGACAATCATTGTTTATGGCCAAGCAGACAATAGGTCTGCCTGCAGCAGGGTCGATATGCTTTTGGTGTGTGTGTGTGTGTGTGTGTGAACGGTTGTAGGTATTGTTGGTCCCCAGCTGATTAGAATGATGAAGATGGAATGATGAGAGTTTATGTTAGCCAGGTTATTTAATATTCCATAGTGTTTAGTATAGAAACACAAACACTCACACACACACACGACTACTGAGTGTTAAACACCAGCAGTGCTACTCTGTGTGTGTGTGTGCGAGTGCGAGTGCAGTGTGTTGATATTTCCGTTTCCATTGTCTGTTGTTGAACATGACAAGTTTGTACAGGGAAGTGTGGGTTTATTAGGGAACATCGAGAGCCAATAAAGATTTATTTATAGAAAGAAATTAGTCTTAAACAACTGGGCTATAAATTTAGGTACAACAATAGGTGAGGGCACTTTTTCAACCTTTTCATGTAGAAAAGGAACAGGTAGATCTTTAATAGTAAATGGTGAAGTTATGTTGGGAATAAAATAGAAATAGCATAAACTAACTATAACTGTGAAACAAATAGAAGCGTGCTAAGTTCGGCCGGGCCGAATCTTATATACCCTCCACCATGGATCGCACTTGTCGCATTCAATGCGCGGTATCTCTTTTTAGGCAAACAGAGAATATTGAATATGAACTGTTATGCCATGGGAGCTATATCAAGTTATAGTCCGATGCGGACCATAAATGAATGCTGAACATTGTACAAGTCATTGTGTAATATTTCAGTTCATTCGGATAAAAATTGCGCCTTGTAGGGGCTCAAGAAGCAAAATCGGCAGATTGGTTTATATGGAAGCTGTATCAAGCTATTGATTGATTCAGACCATATAAGACACCTATGTTGGAAGTAATGAAAGAAGCCGTTGTACAAAATTACTGCCAAATCGCATGAGAATTGTGCCCTCTAGAGGATCAAGAAGTCAAGATCCCAGATTTGTTTATATGACAGCTATATCAGGTTATGTACTGATTTGCGCCATACTTAGCACAGTTATTGGAAGTCATAACAAAACACATCATGCAAAATTTCAGCCAAATCGGATGAGAATTGGGCGCTCTATTGGTTCAAAAAGTCAAGATCCAAGATCGGTTTATATGACAGCTGTACCAGATTATGAACCGATTTGAATCATACTTATCACAGTTGTTGGAAGTGATACCAAAACACTACGTGCAAAAATTCAGTCAAATCGGACGAGAATTGCGTCCTCTAGAGGCTGAAGAGGTCAAGACCCAAGATCGGTTTATATGGCAGCTATATCAGGTTATGGACCGATTTAAACCATACCTGGCACAGTTTTTGGATATCATAACAAAATACTTCGTGCAAAATTTCATTCCAATCGTATAAGAATTGCGCACTCTAGAGGCTCAAGAAGTCAAGACCCAAGATCGGTTTATATGACAGCTGTACCAGATTATGAACCGATTTGAATCATACTTAGCACAGTTGTTGGAAGTGATACGTGCAAAAATTCAGTCAAATCGGACGAGAATTGCGCTCATGTACCAATTTGAACCATACTTGGCACAGTTGTCGGATATCATAACAAAATACTTCGTGCAAAATTTTATTCATATCGGATAAGAATTACGCCCTCTAGAGGCTCAAGAAGTCAAGACCCAAGATCGGTTTATATGGCATCTATATCAAAACATGTGCCGATTTAAACCATAATTGACACAGTCGTTGGATATCACAACAAAATACTTCGTGCAAAATTTTAGTCAAATCGGATAAGAATTGCGCACTCTAGAGGCTCAAGAAGTCAAGAACCAAGATCGGTTTATATGGCAGTTATATTAAAGCATGGACCAATTTGACCCATTTACAAAATTTCAATCGGCTAGCTTTACTCATACGAAAGTTAGCGTGCTTTCGACATACAGACGGACGGACATGGCTAGATCGACATAAAATGTCACGACGATCAAGAATATATATACTTTATGGGGTCTCAGACGAATATTTCGAGTAGTTACAAACAGAATGATGAAACTAGTATACCCCCATCCTATGGTGGAGGGTACAAAAATAATTTCAAATTTCAAAACTCTCAATCATTTTTTTAATTGAAAACTTCAAAACTTTCAATCAATGTTTTAATTGGATCAATTAAACATTAATTGAAAGTTTCAATACTTTCAATCATTTTTTTAATTGAAAACTTCAAAACTTTCAATTAATATTTTAATTGGATCCATTAAAACATTAACTGAAAGTTTCAAAAATTTCAACAATTTTTTTTAATTGAGCAAAAATCGGGCGTTATATAGACCTCTAAACGGTGAAAGACTATAAATCGGGGAATCGGTGTATATGGCATATTGTCATTCCGTTTCCAACACATCGAAATATCCATTTCCGACCCTATAAAGTATATATATTCTTGATAAGCGTCAAAATCTAAGACGATTTAGCCATGTCCGTCCGTCTGTCTGTTGAAATCACGATGCAATCTTTAAAAATAGAGATATTGAGCCGAAACTTTGCACAGATTCTTTGATGGGCTATATCGGACTATATCTTGATATAGCCCCCATATAGACCGATCCGCCGATTTAGGGCCTTAGGCCCTTAAAAGCCACATTTATTATCAGATTTTGCTGAAATTTGAGACAGTGAGTAAAGTTAAGCCCCTCGACGTACTTCTGCAATATGGCACAGATCGATTCAGATTTGGATATAGCTATATAGACCGGTATCTCGATTTAAGATTTTGGACCCAAAAAGGGCGCATTCATTGCCCGATGTCAACGAAATTTGGGACAGTGAGTTAAGTTAAGCCTCTCCACATACTTTTGCAATATGGCACAGATCAGTTCAGATTTGGATATAGCTGTCATCTAGACCGATCTCTCAATTTAAGGTTTTGGGCCTATAAAAGGCGCATTTATTGCCCGATGTTGCCGAAATTTGGGACATTGAGTTGTGTTATACCCTTCGACATTCTTCTTTAGTTTGGCTCAGATCGGTTCAGGTTTTTATATAGCTGCCATATAGACCAATCTCTCGATTTAAGGTTTTGGGCTCATAAAAGTCGCATTTATTATCCGCTTTCGCTGAAATTTGGGACTGTGAGTTGTGTTAGCCCCTTCAACATCCTTCTTCAATTTGGCCCAGATCGGTTCAGATTTGGATATAGCTGCCATATAGACCGATCTCTTGATTTAATGTTTTGAGCCCATAAAAGGCGAATTTATTGTCCGATTTTGCCTAAATTTAGGACAGTGAGTTAAGTGAAGCCCCTCGACATACGTCTGCAATATGGCACACATCGGTTCATATTTGGATATATTTAGCTGTCATATAGACCGAACCCTCGATTTAAGGTCTTGGGCCCATAAAAGCCACATTTATAAGTCGATTTTGTTGAAATTTGGGACAGTGAGTTGTGTTAGGACCTTCGACATCCTTCTTCGATTTTGCCTAGACCGGTCCAGGTTTGAATATAGCTGTCATATAGACCGATCTCTCGATTTAAGGTTTTTGGCCCATAAAAGGCGCATTTATGGTCCGATGTCGCCAAAATTTGGGACAGTGAGTTGTGGTAGGCCCTTCGACATTATTCTTTAATTTGTGCCAGATCGGTTCAGATTTGGATATAGCTGCCATATAGACCCATCTCTCAATTAAACGTTTTGTGCCTATAAAAGGCGCATTTATTGCCCGATGTTACCGAAATTTGGGACATTGAGTTGTGTTAGTCCCTTCGACATTCTTCTTTAGTTTGGCTCAGATCGGTCCAGGTTTTTATATAGCTGCCATATAGACATATCGCTCGATTTAAGGTTTTGGGCCCATAAAAGGCGCATTTATTGTCCGATTCTGCCAAAATTTGGGACAGTGAGTTCTGTTGAGCCCTTCGACATCTTTCGTCATTTTGGCCCAGATCGGTCCAGGTTTGGATATAGCTGCCATATAGACCGATCTCTCGATTTAAGGTTTTGGGCCCATAAAAGGCACATTTATTGTCTAACGTCGACGAAATTTGGGAGAGTTAGTTATGTTAGGCCCTTCAACATCCTTCTTCAATTTGGCTCAGATCGGTTAGGATTTGGATATAGCTGCCATATAGACCGATCTCCTGATTTAATGTTTTGAGCCTATAAAAGGCGCATTTATTATCCGATTTCGCTGAAATTTGAGTTTTGCTAGGCCATTCGTCATTCTTCTTTAATTTGGGCCAGATCGGTCCAGATTTTGATATAGCTGCCATATAGACCGATCCGCCGATTTAGGGTCTTAGGCCTATAAAAGCCACATTTATTATCCGATTTCGCTGAAATTTGGGACAAAGAGTTGTGTTCGGCCCCTTGACATGCTTTTGCAATATGGCCATGATCGGTTCAGATGTGGATATAGCTGGCATATAGACCGATCTCTCAATTTATTATTTTATTTAATTTTATATACCTAATATAAATACTGCCAGTTATCCTTGACAAATGAATTCCTATTTTCATTCACTACACCCTTATTTTCACATCTCCATACCCAGATTTCACCATATCTTCCTCCTCCTCCCCCGGTAATGCCACCACACAACATATTGTATTTGTTGATTGCAGGTTTACTACACACACTCTGGCGACTCGTACTCTTCCATTCCATTCTCTTGATTTATTTTGCAAATTTATTCAAATTATTGTTTATAATTTTCCAATGAAATGTTTTGGGCAGTTTTTGATTGATTGCTCGTTTTCAGTGCAATTTAGTTTAATTACCGTTAAGTGTGTAAATAACAATCAGAAAATTGCCATATCTGCGACAAATTGCAACATCCAACAAAGCCACTTCACGCTGCCCTCCGCCCCACTGCAAAATCAAATTTAGCGTATGATTGCAATGGCCATTTGGTTGAAATGCAAAAATTAATTACACTTTATTGTTCGGCACAACAACAGGGCAATCGAAATTGATCGAATATGCACAATAGTCGCAACACGAAAAGGTCGAAAAGTTAATAATGGCCAAACAAATAGTTTATTTGGCTTAGGAAATTGAATATTTAACCTCATGTACTACGACGGAGTGGTGAGAATAAGCGGAAAATGATATTCCAGGTGAGCAATTGAATTCTAAACTCAAATATAAGCTGTACTATTTTTTTATCAAGCATTAAGGGTGTGGAGAGGCCACCGAAGCGCAGAGGTTAGCATGTCCGCCTATGACGCTGAACGCACGGTTTCGAATCCTGCCGAGACCATCAGAAAAATTTTTCAGCAGTGGTTTTCCCCTCCTAATGCTGGCAACATTTATGAGGTTCTTTGCCATGTAAAAACTTCTCCTCAAAGAGGTGTCGCTCTGCGGCACGCCGTTCGGACTCAGCTATAAAAGGAGTTGCCTTATCATGGAGCTTAAAATTGAATCGGACAGCACCCATTGATTTGTATGAAGTTCGCCCCAGTTCCTAATGGAATGTTAATAGGCTAATTTGCTTATATAACTGGATACAACTAAAAGAAAATCAGCGATTTTATTCAGCCCTTTATGAAAACTTACCCCAGTCTATTGCTCTACTTATAAGGGACATTTTTTTAAAAACTTACCTGAAAATAAAGAAGAGAAGAGAGAAAATAGGTAATTAGTAAAAGGCGCAGGAGTAGAATAAAATAAAATTTAAAAAATATACTCTAGCCATAAAGAGCAACTGATCTGAGGCACGTAGAAGATCGCCAAGATCAAGCAAAGGTCACTGAGAAGACTGTTAAAATTGGCTACGACAAATAGTTTAAGGTATTACCCAAGAAAGACGAATGATTTTCATTACGAGACAAAGGATGTCGGATTTTAGATTTTCGTCTTTGGACCAGACCCCCATGCAGTTGTCGAGGGAGGCGAAATACCTAGGACAAGCCCTCGAAACTGTCGTGGAAGAGGACGTTCGAAATGAATCTCATTGATATGTAAAACAAGTAAAAGCGTAAAGTTCGGCCGGGTCGAATCTTATATACCCTCCACCATGGATCGAATTTGTCGAGTTCTTTTCCCGGCATATCTTCTTAAACGAAAAAAGGTATAAGAAAAGATTTGCTCTGCTATTAGAGCGATATCAAGATATGGTCCGGATTGGACCACAATTAAATTAAATGTTGGAGACCTGTGTAAACTGTCATCCAATTCGAAGAAGAATTGAGCCCTTTGGGGGCTCAAGAAGTAAAATAGAGAGATCGATTTATATGGGAGCTGTATCGGGCTATAGACCCATTCAAATCATAATAAACACGTATGTTGATGGTCATGGGAGGATCCGTCGTATAAAATTTCAGTCAAATCGGATAATAATTGCGACCTCTAGAGGCTCAAGAAGTCAAGACCCAAGATCGGTTTATATGACAGCTATATCAGGTAATGGACCGATTTGAGACCTTATTTGACACGGTTGTTGAAAGTAAGAATAAAATACGTCATGCAAAATTTCAGCCAAATCGGATAATAATTGCGACCTCTAGAGGCTCAAGAAGTCAAGACCCAAGATCGGTTTATATGACAGCTATATCAGGTTATGGACCGATTTGAGACCTTATTTGACACGGTTGTTGAAAGTAAGAATAAAATACGTCATGCAAAATTTCAGCCAAATCGGATAGGAATTGCGCACTCTAGAGGCTCAAGAAGTCAAGACCCCAGATCGGTTTAGATGACAGCTATATCAGGTCATTGACCGATTTGAACCATACTTGAAACAGTTGTTGGATATCATAACAAAACACGTCGCGCAAAATTTCTATGCAATCGGATAAGAACTGCGCACTCTAGAGGCCCAAGAAGTCAAGACCCAAGATCGGTTTATATGGCAGCTATATCAGGTTATGGACCGATTTGAGCCATACTTGGCACAGTTGTTGGATATCATAACAAAACACGTCGCGCAAAATTTCTATGCAATCGGATAAGAATTGCGCAATTTAGAGGCTCAAGAAGTCAAGCCCCAAGATCGGTTTATATGGCAGCTATATCAAAACATGGACCGATATGGCCCATTTACAATACGAACGCGTTAAGTGTGCCGCTGTGCGAAATTTTAAGCGGCTCACTTTACGCGTTCGACCGCTATCGTGATTTCGACAAACGGACGGACTGACGGACATAGCTAGATCGCCCCATGATGTCGAGATATATAGCTCCCATGTAAACCGGTCTCTCGTTCATGCTTGTTCGGTTCCTGGAAGCTTTAATTTTTGCTGGTTTGACGGAAGTTTGGTATGTAGAATAAAATTACGTTGTAGGTCGTTGGGGATTGCAAATGGGTCATATCGGTTCAAATTTGGGTAAAGGTCCCATATAAACCGATGTCCTGATGTGATTACTTGAGCCCCTGGAAGCCGCAATTTTCGTCCGATTTGGCTGAAACTTTGCACATAGTGTTTTGCTATGGTATTCTGGGCGATGAGAAGTCGGACGCATATGCCAAAAACGTTCACGTCCACGTCCACGGCTAGCGAACCTCTCACCGTTCTTTCATATGTGCCATTAGTCTAATCATGGAACATAGTAGAGGTAATGTCGGAAAGATCGGAATAGGTGGTAAGCTAAAAACATGTACTCCACTGCAGAACGGTCTGGCCTAATGTCGACCGAAGTAGGCGCTACATTGACGAGGATAAAAAGGAGCCGCAAGACTTCTACACTTGATATGTTCAAGTTCCATTTTGTTAAGGCGGTTTCTCTTCATCTGGTTAAACTTGCAAAGGTTTCTCTTAAAACTCTGCTCCGATTAGAGCTGGCACACTATCGATAATCGCCACATTCGATATTTTCGATAGTTTTAATAATAAATATCGATAGTATCGATACTATCGTGAATTTTCCCATCTCCTATATTGAGAAAATAGGAACGAAAATGAGAACTAAACATCAGACGATCGATTTATGGAGAAGCAACATCAATCATCATCAAGTTGGAAGTCATGGGAGAAATCGGTGTACAAAATGTTAAACTAATCGAATGAAAATTGCGCCCTCTATAGGGCGCAATGCATCTTAAAAGATACATTTAGTGGCGCATCACTTATTTTTGTGTAATTTTGGAAAAAAAAACTCAACTTTTCCCATAGTATCCATCGGAAAAATATAAATCGAGCAGTTTAGAAATCAAGGCTACCTCTCGAAAGACGAAGATTACACTATACAAGACACTGATACTACCCGTGTTGTTATATGGTTCTGAGGCATGGATACTTGTGAAATCAGACGAAGCAGTGTTTGGAGTGTTTGAGAAAAAGACTCTACCCGTGTTGTTATATGATTCGGAGGCATGGATATTTGTGAAATCAGACGAAGCAGTGTTTGGAGTGTTTGAGAGAAAAATTCTACCCGTGTTGTTATATGATTCGGAGGCATGGATACTTGTGAAACCAGACGAAGCAGTGTTTGGAGTGTTTGAGAGAAATATTCTTCGTAAAATATATGGACCATATTTGCGTTAATGGAGAATATATGCGACATATGAACCACGAGCTGTATAACGACGATATCATAGTTACACGCATCAAAATACAACGGCTGCGCTGGCTAGGTCAGGTTGTCAGAATGGTTGGAGAAGCTCCAGCAATAAAGTCTTTTGAAGGCAAACACGCAAAAGTCTTTTGAAGGCAAACACGCAAAAAAAAGTAAAATTTATGATTTCCTTGAAACCATATACAGCGGTCAAAAAAAGTATTCATCATTAGCAAAATTGATAATAAATTCACTTATTTTGGGTAATTGAAGAAAATTTAAAGTAAACAAATAATGCAGTTTTATGCAATAGTTTATTTTTCGTAATATGTTTTAAAATAAATTCAAAAAATAAATTTAATTAGCGCAAAAAATTCAATTTTATATAATAACACCAAAAACAGAACAAAAAAAGTATTCATCATTGATGTGCTATCATCAAAGTCAAATTCAAATATTATTTGGGAATCCCCCTTTTCTGTTTTATTTAGTAAAGGAGGCTTTGCCCTTGACAGCAAATATTTAATTTCATTGAAAATATAGTTTTTGTCAAAATGGGTCGTAAGCAAAACGAGGTTTCTGATGAGGTAAAAGTTTTGATAATAAAACACCACAAGAATGGTTTAACTCAAAAAACTATCAGTGAAATATTAAATAGACCACGATCTACTATACAATCCATCATCAGAAAGTGGACAGAAACGAAAACTGTTGACAATAAACCAAGATCTGGTCGACCAAAAGCACTTTCAGTTGGAGATGTGCGTTGGCTAGTGCGGCAAGTTCAGAAAACTCCGAAGACAAATGCGACCATTCTTCGTAAAAACACTATGGAATATTTAGGGAAGGAAGTTACTACACAAACAATTCGAAATACACTCAAAAGGCATAGTTACAGAGGAAGAACTGCACGTAAGAAGCCCTTTATAAATAAAATAAACCGAGTGAAAAGGCTAAACTTCGCAAAAATGTATGTAAAACAGCCCGAATCATTTTGGAAAACAGTCATTTTTGCAGACGAGAGCAAGTTTAATCTTTTTGGGTGCGATGGAAAGGTCATAGTGTACAGAAAACCAAATACAGAGCTTGAAGAACGAAACACAGTTGCTACTGTAAAACATGGTGGAGGTGGTTTAATGGTTTGGGGGTGTATGGCGGCTTCAGGAGCGGGAAATCTTGAAATTATTAATGGAGTAATGGATCATAAGTATTACATTGACATTTTAAAGAGGAATTTAAAAGATAGTGCTGTAAAACTTGGGCTTGGTAATAACTTTCAATATTATCAAGATAATGACCCCAAATATTCTGCTTTAAATACCAAGATGTGGATGCTGTATAACTGCCCCAAAGTCATTAAAACTCCTCCTCAAAGTCCCGACTTGAACCCAATTGAACATCTTTGGGAACATCTCGAACGCAAATTGAGAACGCGCAATTTTTCGAGCAAGAGTCAAATGCAACAGGTGATAATGGAGGAATGGACTAATATAGACCAAAATATAACCGCTAAATTAGTCCAATCGATGTCAAACCGTTTAAAAGAAGTTATAAGACGCGGTGGTCGAATAACAAAGTATTAATTTTTTTAAATTATGTTATTTATTTTTTTGTTTTTTTGCAATGATGAATACTTTTTTTGTTTAATTTTTTGTGTTCAGCTGTAAAATGGCCCTTTTTGTTCCAATAAATACTATTTTTTTCGTTAAAAACAATGAAATTGTGTACATATATATCACACAAGCACTACTGCATCATTAGTTTAATATGTTTTTATTCCAATTGTCTTTTGTAGACTTATAAAAAAAAAAACATTGAATGATGAATACTTTTTTTGACCGCTGTAAGTTAACAACTCTATTTATGGTTGCCCAAAAAGTAATTGCGGATTTTTTTAAAAGAATGTAAATGCATTTTAAATAAAACTTAGAATGAACTTTAATCAAATATACTTTTTTACACTTTTTTTCTAAAGCAAGCTAAAAGTAACAGCTGATAACTGACAGAAGAAAGAATGCAATTACAAAGTCACAAGCTGTGAAAAAATTTGTCAACGCCGAAATGAAAAATCCGCAATTACTTTTTGGGCAACCCAATAGATTAAACAAAAATTTAATCACATGTCCTTTAGAATGTACATTTCTGAGACTTGATTAATGCATGTTTAATTCGTTATCAAATTTGGTTGATAACATGACACATGCCATTTTAAATAAATTTATCATTCACAGATATGGTTAGCATCCATAAAATATGTCTTAATCACCAATAGATGTCCGACCTTAGTTCATATATGGAGACCATTGCACAAAAAATCCGTTGAAATTTATGAGGCTTAAAATGAGCCGCTTAAATGAAAACGAAAAGCGTCTAATAATTCTTTTTAAATTTCCTAGTTTATGGCAGATTTTATTTAAGGCGATGTCTTCTTCATCATCTAGAAAGTTGGTATAGAAAATCACCCGACTAAGCATCTCAATTACCTATCGCCAACATGTCATCATAACTTTAATGCCACCACATTATGGTAATAGGGTGTGTCCGATGATTAACCATCGCCATAACCCTCCCAGACGACAAGCTGGCAATGATGAGATCAATGTTTTAGTAACTGGAAATGTTGTTGAAAATCTAACAACCAAAAAAAATGTCCAAATGTTGTTTTAGTAGATTTATCTTCACAAATAAATCGGTGAATTGTTATGGTTACGCTTTGTGTGTCTGCTTTTTTTTGGGTTACTCCTTCTTTGTTCTGTAGTTGGTGATTTTAGACAATAACCAACAAAAAAAACCAAACAACTAGACATGGAATTAGTTTTTTGGACATTTTAGTGTAGGTTTTGGTTGTTGTTGACAAAAAAACAACAATCACCATACCCCTACATAAAAAATAAAATAAAATTTGAAATTAATAGATTTTGTTATACGGCTTTTAGTTTGAATGTGGATATTTTGAGTCACAAAATATAAACTAAAACTCTGAGAAAAATTCTCAGAATTACCTGTAGATGAATGAATGATGAAACCGATAGGCGAATGCGCTTAGCAATGTTGGGTATTGAAGTGGTCCCTACAGCAATGATAGTCTTCTTACCCTCCCGCCTAACATGAAAATTGTCATAATTTGTATATTGATATGCAAATTAAATTTGAAGCTAACAAAGGCAACTAGCAACACAACAACAACAATAGCTGCAGCCGCAAAAGTCTCAATCAATACTAGACATGGATACATTCATTAACATTTACATTGATGTCGATAGGGATTTTTTTTTTCTCTCCCAAAACAGATATCAGTTACTGTGAAATTTTATAACCCAAACTTAGTTGAAGAGGATGGCTGATGATGATGGTAAATGATAATGACAGCTGCTGTATACACAGAGAAAAATTGGGATAGAACAGTAACAAGTAAAAATTCATTAAGTTCAGCAGCGCCGAACTTCGAATTCAATCAATCCGGGGATACCCACAAAAAATTAATAACAAGAAAGAGCGTGATACGTTCAGCCGGACCGAATCGCATTTGTCGAGTTTTTTGCGCGGAATCTCTTTTTAGGCAAACAAAGAATAATGAATGAGAACTGTTATGCTATTGAGCTATATGAAGTTATAGTCCGATTCGAACCATAAATGAATTGGATGCTCAAAATTTTAAAAGTGATTGTGTAATATTTCAGTTTATTCGGATAAGAATTACCCCTTGTAGGGGCTCTAGAAGCAATATCGGGAGATCGGTTTGGGAGCTGTATGAGGCTATAGATCTATTCAAAACAAATTGGACACGTATGCTGAAGGTTATGGGAGAAGTCGTTGTAGAAAATTTCGGCGCCCTCTAGTGGCTCAAGAAGTCAAGATCCAAGATCGGTTTATATGGCAGCTATATGAAGTTATGAACCGATTTCAACCGTACTTAGCACAGTTGTTGGAAGTGACACTAAAACACCACGTGCAAAAATTTCAGTCAAACCGAATGAGAAATGTGACCTCTAGAGGCTCAAGAAGTCACGACCCAAGATCGGTTTATATGGCAGCTATATCAAAACATGGACCGATTTGGCCAATTTACAATCCCTACCGACCTACACTAAAAAAAAAAAATATTTGTGCAAAATTTCAAACGCCTAGCTTTACTTCTTCGAAAGTTAGCGTGCTTTCGACGGACAGACGGACGGACATGGCTAGATCGACTTAAAATGACATTACGATCAAGGATATGTATACCTAATGGGGTCTTAAACGCATATTTCCGGGTGTTACAAACAGAATGGCGAAATTAGTATACCCCCATTTTATGGGGGTATATAGGTCTATTGGACGATAATGACAATACGGAGCTCGAATGAAAGGTATTCGGGAGTAGATTAAGAACAATTTCATGAAGGAGATATAGGCTGTATAAATTGTTAATACTGGAAGGGGGAGGGACCCTCCCCCGTTATCCCAAAAACTTGACCCAAAATCAAAAGTGGACTGATGGGGACAATATTGGTATCAAATGAAAGATAAAGGAGAGTAGAATACGAATAGGGTACAAAAACTTGGGTTCAAGGGGTCGCTGAACCCCAAAAACTGCTCGAAACAGACATACTGGACGTACATATCAATATAGGACTCAAATGAAAGGTATTCGGTGGTAGTCTACGAATATGACAGAAAAAAAACTTGAGGTCCAAATAATTGATGGTCTTTAAGCTCCCCAAATGTGAATATTACTTGATCATAGCTTGATGAAATGAAAAGCATTTGAGAGCAGATTACGAATATAACATTAAACTTTGTGTCCAAGAATCAAGGTGGAGCTTTACCTCCTAAAATGGCCTCCAATAGGTGTTTTGACCCATTAAAACAATGAGAAATCAAGTGATTGAGTGCCTCATTCAAACTTGTGACAGATGGGGTGTGGCGCACAACCCTCATATAGACGCCTCCCCACCAAACGGCTTTATACGCCAATCATGACAATATGGGGTTAAATAAAAGGTATAAGGTTATGGACTTTGAATCTGATATTTTTATTCCGCTTATATATTTGGCAGACCACCTCACTCCAAAATAGTCAATCAATCAGAGGAGGGCCGCTCAATCCCAAAAACCCCTCAAATCGGACATATTTACCGACCATGGCAATAAGTATCTTAAATGAAACGTCTTTGGGAGTAAAGCACGAAATTGACTTTCACTTTTGGGACCAAGTCTCTGGCAGTCCATCACACCCCCAAATAGGACTTTTACTGACCATTGCAATGTGGGGTTTAAATGTGAGGTATTTGAGTGTAGAAAACTACCCAACAAAATGTAAATATTCCCTTGGACCCAACACAGTGTATATATTCTTGAACTTCTTAACATTCTAAGGCGAGTTAGTCCTGTCCGTTCGTCTGTCAAAAGCACGCTAACTTTCGAGGCAATAAAGCTAGGTGCTTGAAATTTTTCACGAATACTTCTGATTACTGTAGGTCAGTTAGGATTGCCCTCTGACACGTCCTTTCGCTTGTTTACAATATGTTCTCAGTCATCCTACATGACAGTTTGGTGTTGTTTATATTGGAAAGAGAGGGACGGTCCCCCCGACGCCAAGACCCAAAAGACCATTTATTTGAGTCCTTTATTGTCGCGATCCACATGTCCATGTCCAACATTAGATTCTAACTTTACTTTCATAGACCTTTCTTTTAATTTCCATGTTATCCTGATAGAACTACAAGTCCTATTGAAGGGTATTTAATGGGTGGGCTGGTCCCAGACTCTGCCAGAGTCCATGTATACTAGATTCGTAGTCAACACCCAGGGAACTTTTATTTGATATCCATTTTGTGACATTGCAGATTCATGCCCATTTTTGCGGTTTTATGGTTGGCGACACGTTGAACCAAATATGAACCAATTTGTAAATATGTCCTGTTGAGGGGTTTGGGCGTGGGAGGCGCCTCAGACACCAAGAAAAAAATGTTTATATCAGATTCTTACTCCACTTTTAAATAACTTTCATTTGATATCCATATTGTTCCAATTGGTAAATATGCCCTGCAGGGGGCACCAAGGGATACATTTTTATGTCAGATTTGTACTCCACCTTTAAGTACCTTTTATTTGATATCAATATTGCCTCAATTGGTAAATATCCCCTGTTGGGGGGGTTTTGTGGGTTGGGATGGCCCCTCAGACACCAAGGAATAAATTTTTATGTCAGGTTTGTACTCCTCTTTTAAATACCTTTCATTTGATACCCATATCGTCCAAAGTTATGAAAACGTCCTGTTGGAATGTTTTTTGGGGGTGGGGGACCCGCCCGAACATTTAAGGTGTAAATTCCTATACCTAATTCGTACTCTACTCTTAAATACCTTTCATCTGAGGCCAATATTATCCCAATCGGTAAACATGTCCGTTCGGATGGGTTTTGAGATGGGGCGTCCCCCCAGGTTACTTGACCCTCAAATTGTGTTTTTGAGGTGCCATAAGGTGATCAACGAAGCGCAGAGTATATCCACCTATGACACTAAATGCCTGGGTTCGAGTCCTGACGAGACCATCAGAAAAAATTTTCAGCGGTGGTATTCCCCTCCGCATTCTGGCAACATTTGTCAGGTACTATGCCATGCAAAAACTTCTCTTCAAAGAGGTGTGGCACTGCGGCACGCCGTTCCGACTCGGTTTTAAAAAGGAGGCCCCCTTATCACTCAGCTTAAACTTGAATCGGACTGCACTCATTGATATGTGAGAAATTTGCCCTTCTCTCTTAGTTGGGCGCCCCGCTAGCCGAGTTGGTAGCGTGTTTGGATTACCAGTGCAGGGGTCGTGGGTTCGATTCCCGCTAAAAGCCTTGGTCTGTCGCTACTATGGTATCACAATGGACTTAAAATTGTCTAAGTGAGTCTGTAAAGGACTGCCACTCTTACCTAACCGAACCTTCTTAGTGTTCAGCGGGCAAAATTTGCATTTGCATCTTTTGAAAATGGGGGTAAGGGGAAGAGTCTGAAAATATGTTAACTGTTATAAAATTCCTTTTTCCTAGTTTTGTCTTTCTTTTTTGTTCTTTTGAGTAAACAAAGTTTGAATACGTGCATTACCATCCATTATAACAGTATAACAGTTACTAGCTAAAAGCGACAACATTACTCTTCTTTATCTCATAGGACCTTTTGGTAGTGTGAAATTGCTGCGTGTTATAAAAATATGGATCGTCTACCTCTATAACCGTATAATTGCTATTTTCTTTAGCTGTTAAGAAATAATGCTTCTTTTTCTGTCTCCTTTTTGAAATTTTGGAAGTTAACTAAAGTTATAACAGTATAGCAGTTTCCAAATATTTACTTTAAACTTTTATATAATTAGATTTCCTAGTTTTTTTTAATTTATATTTGTGGTTTGCGAACTGTACAGTCCTAGAAAATATGCATTAACATTTCTATAGCCCTTTATAACAGTATAACAGTTTCCATACAAAGGAGTTAACAGTGACAAAATAATTTCTTTTTACTTTTTATTTCCGGTTTGGATTTTTATAGAGTAAACGGCGTTAGTAAATATGCACAACCAACCTTTACAACAGTATAACAGTTATCAAACAAAGTCGTTGTCATTAAGCTTAAACATTCCTGTTTCTTAATGGAATGTTCATGCGAAAATTTTCATTTGCGGATAAAGGCGTTAATTTTTTCGTTGAAAACTACTCCTGCCTTGCTCCTCATTTATTTTTTTCTGATATACAGAATAATTAAATATGCATAACCACATTTAAAACCCGTATAACAGTTTGCAGATGAATGCATAAACTGTTATAATTTTTTTGTAAGTTGTTTCTTGGGTTTTTTTAAGTGTATCACATTTTTAAATATGCATTTTGGAGTTTTCTGACATTTTGGGATTGTCTGCTAGTTTGTCTAGCTTTGGGTAGAAGATTTTTTCCTACAAAAAACAAAAACCATAGACCGTCTGATCAACCGTCAGGCCATTTGTTTGCTGTTGGTATTATTGATGAGCCGAAACGAATGAATCTATGACAAAGTTTACATATCAAATAAATGCTGGATAACGTATCGTTTATAATAAAATTTATTATTGCATAATTGGCTGTATAAACATTGACATTCAATAAAAAAAGAAGATTATATTGATTGGAATATTAAAGTAAACATTCAATAAAATATAAATCAATGCACAAATGTGTAGCCCTCAGAAAAAAAACGGGTCATTGAATAGTTTTGAGGCAAAGTAGTCATACCTGTCAAACACATTGCCTTAGTTTTCAAACTAAAATGAGATGATGACACAAATCTCACAATAATACCCAAAATTCATTCAGAGTAAGCTGTTTTTTTTATACCAGTATATCAGTATGCATGTCAGTTAGTGGTATGGACATACCAGCATTGTGGACACACACACACACACGTATTACAGATGATTTTGATAAGGAGGAAGTAGAATATCCAACTGTCAGTTTACTTGGAATTCTGTTGGAGTATGTCATTCAATTATTTGCTATCTTTTTTGTGCAATTACCAAAACATCAAATCATGTGGACAGATGAAACCAGAAAAAATTTCGAATGTCAAAAAGAATGATGCAAAGAAATTTGTCTAGGTAGATAAAAAATTTGTTATTTAAAAATTGTATAGAATCTAATGCAGTTGAACTTTTTAAAGTCATAAGAATTGTGAAAATTTGAATCGCAAACAAAGACCTACCTTATGAAGGCGAAAGATTTTCGTCCTATTAATCTGTCATGCCTTATGCTGAAGACTCTTGAGAGGTTGGTAGAATCATATATTAGAGCAAAAATCCCTGGAGATCGCAGCAGCATGCATATAGTAAAGGCAAATCTACTGAAACAGCCCTTTACGACCTAGGAGGGTTCTCTCGCTGTCAAGGTATATACAATGGCAGCATTCCTTGACATTGTAGATGCTTCCAATCATGTAAAACCGACTTCAATCATGAAGGAGTTGGAGTTTCTAGGCATCAACTCTACCGTAAGAAAGTTTATTAATGACTTACTTACTAAAAGATGCATTACAACAGGCTTGGGATCTGTGGATCTATAAAAATGGGTCAGCAGAGGAACACCTCAAGGTGGTGTACTGTCTCCTCTACTTTGGAATATAGCCATTAACAATATATTATTGTCCCTGGAAGGGAAAGGGGTAAGAGTGGTTGCGTATGATAATGATGCGGCAATTGCGTTTAGGTTAGGTTGAAAAGACGGTGCAAATATTAATCCGACGAAAACGTCTAAGTGAGTCTGATGGCAGATTGCCACTTAATTCTAGCCTAACCTAACCTAATTGCAACCATTTTCATTTTAATAAAACATAGCATACATCTTGGCGCTTTAGAAAATAATGCATATTTTTGGGGGCCAAAAGAAGGTATTATTGGTTGCCCAAAAAGTAATTGCGGATTTTTTAAAAGAAAGTAAATGCATTTTTAATAAAGCTTAGAATGAACTTTAATCAAATATACTTTTTTTACACTCTTTTTTCCAAAGCAAGCTAAAAGTAACAGCTGATAACTGACAGAAAAAAGAATGCAATTACAGAGTCAGAAGCTGTGAATTAATTTGTCAACGCCGACTATATGAAAAATCCGCAATTACTTTTTGGGCAACCCAATACATTCAAACAGGACAGCGCAGCTAGGGGCTACATTCTGGATTATTTGAAAAAAAATCGAAGGTAGGAACTAGAAGGCATCTTCATTCTTCTTTTCCTGTGGTATCGCAATGGAGGAAAACGTCTAAGTGAGTCTGATGGCAGACTGCCACTTAATCCTAACCTAGCCTAACCTAATTGCAAAAAATTTTCTTTTCAATAAATCATAGCATACTTCTGGGCGCTTTAGAAAATAAAGCATATTTTTAGGGGCCAAAAGAAGGTATAACCATCAAAAAGGACAGCGCAGCTAGGGGCTACTTTCCGGATTATTTAAAAATCCGTTGGGAACAAGGAAAGAGCATACTTCTTGGCGCTTGAGAAAATAATGCATATTTTGAGGGGCCAAAAGAAGGTATAACCATGAAAATGGACAGCGTAACTAGGGGCTACTTTCCGGATTATTTAAAAATCCGTTGGGAACTAGGAAAAAGGCACACCGATAAATTCCCAATAGCCATCATTTTGTCTTTCATAGAAAATAGCTTTCAATTAAATTTTTATGGAGTACCCATGTTAAGTTCATACAAAATTTAATTTTTATACCTATCACCGGCGGATGGGGGTATATTCATTTTGTCATTCCGTTTACAAAACATCGAAATATCCATTTCCGACCCTATAAAGTATATATATTCTTGATCAGGGTCTAAAAATCTAAGACCATCTAGACATGTCCGTCCGTCTGCCTGTTGAAATCACGCTACAGTCTTTAAAAATAGAGATATTGAGCTGAAACTTTGCACAGATTCTTTTTTTCTCCATAAGCAGGTTAAGTTCGAAGATGACCTATATCGGACAATATCTTGATATAGCCTCCATATAAACCAATCGGCCGATTTAGGGTCTTGGGCCCATAAAAGCCACATTTATTAACTGATTTTGCTGAAATGTGAGACAGTGAGTTGTGTTAGTCACCTCGATATCTGTTGGCATTTTGGCTCAGATCGGTCCAGATTTGGATATAGCAGCCAAATAGACCGATTTCTCGGTTTTTGGTTTTTGGACCATAAAAGGCGCATTTATAGTCCGACATCTGTTTTCAATTTGGCCCAGATCGGTCCAGATTTGGATAAAGTTGCCATATAGACCGATCTCTCTGTTTTAGGTTTTGGGACCATAAAAGGCGCATTTATTGTCCGATTTTGGTGAAATTTGGGACAGTGCCTTGTGTTAGGCTCTTCGACGCCCTTCTTCAATTTGGCTCAGATCGGTCCAGATTTGGATATAGCTGCCATATAGATTAATCTCTCGATTTAGGGTCTTAGGCCCATAAAAGCCACATTTAGTATCCGATTTTGCTGAAATTTGGGACAGTGAGTTGTTTCAGGCCCCTCGATACCTATTGGCATTTTACATCGGACAAGATTTAGATATAGCTGCCATATAGACCGATCCTCCGATTTAGGGTCTTAGGCCCATAAAAGCCACGTTTATTATCTGATTTTGCTGAAATTTGGGACTGTGAGTTGCGTTAGGCCCATCGACATCCTTCTTTAATTTGGCCCAGATCGGTCCAGATTTGGATATAGCAGCCATATAGACCGATCCTCCGATTTAGGGTCTTAGGCCGATAAAAGGCACATTTATTATCCGATTTAGCTGAAATTTAGGACAGTGCGTTTTGTTAAGCCCTTCGACACCCTACGTCAATTTGGCCCAGATCGGTCCAGATTTGAATATAGCTGCCATATAGACCGATCCCTCGATTTAAGGTTTTAGCACCATAAAAGGAGCATTTATTGTCCGATTTCGCCGAAATTTGACACAGTGGCTAATGTTAGGCTTTTCGACATCCGTGTCGTATATGGTTCAGATCGGTTTATTTAAAATATAGCTACACTAAAAAGACCAATATTTTACTTGTTCTTTAAAGCTATGATAAATCCCTGCTTACTTTCATCTCTTTTTTGCCACAATAAATCTCTTTGGCACTTGAATGCCTGCTCTGCTTTAAGCCATACAATTTATATAATTTACGAGTGTAAGCTTTTTTTTCCACT
Source organism: Stomoxys calcitrans (assembly GCF_963082655.1). Lineage (NCBI taxonomy): Eukaryota > Metazoa > Arthropoda > Insecta > Diptera > Muscidae > Stomoxys > Stomoxys calcitrans. The sequence continues at coordinate 95,839,529 of NC_081555.1, read as the reverse complement.
ATCCCAACAATTTGCCAAAGTAATCCCGATAAAACTATGAAAAAAAACAACAACGAACTGAAAAACAGTGAACAAAAACCAAAAACAAGAGGCTATCACTTTAAAACAGCTTCTGCAATAGTCATTATCATTGAAAAACATTATTCACACTTAATACAACTTTAATCCTCCAACAAAGTGTAAAACTCTTTAATTAATCTACTGTCCACTAAATTTCGAACATAAATAACTTTGGAGCTGTTTTTTCTGCTTGCTGTTAGTGTTTTTTGTGCCGTCGACAGACAACTTGAACATTTTGAAAAATTGCACAAAAATAATGCTTGGCAGCATGGCTGTGTGATTATCAGTCAACCCCCAACCCCAACTCACACTCTACACTCGAAGAAAAAAAAATTAATGGAACTAATTAAAATCAGACAAATGCAAAAAAAAAAACACTCAACCGACAATTCCACAGAATAAAAAAATACAACATTTAACAAAATACTTGAGCGGCTGAATCACAATCACCACCACCAACCCTCTGTCTGTCTGTCTGTCCTTCCATTTCAAATGGCCACAGTCGTTCGTTGAGAATAAATCATTTGCTTAAATTATGGACTTTTTTAAGTTCGCATTTTTGCATTTAAATGTCATCATTAAAAATGGCTTTGCCAGAGGTAATAAACAGTGGTCGGCTTGTTGGTATGGCTCAAATGAGATTGAAGGATGGTGGCAGCATTGACCATAAAACATTTAAATTGATATAAATGTAACAAATACACCAACCAACACCATGGCAACGGGCGAGCGAGCATAGGATGCCATTTCACCAACAACCGAAACGAATTCAATGCTAAACGTGGTAGGGATTGCTGCTGCCACCGCTTCTGGTCGGTCATAAAAAATAGATGGACATTTATACTCTCACAATATTCGAAATGGATGAATTGCTGCCAGCGATTATAGAGATTAAATGCAAATAACTCAAAGCTAAAACTTTAATCAGTATTTATTTTAATTTTAAATCCTGTTCACTTTTTTTTTCTTGCTCCCTCATTTGGAGAAACTTTTTATTGCTATGGCAGAGTGCTTTTGTGTGTGTGTGTGTGTCTAAATCAGGATGGCTGCAAAGTATCCTGGCAAATTAGTCTACAATAAATGAGGGAGTGGGCAAAAGCAAAAAAAAACTTTACTTCCAATTTTGATATAAAACTCCAAAGGCCTAGGGGTCCATTAAGAAACGTTAATGGCGAGACCACGAAAAATAATCACCAAAGTAGATTTTAAGCCAGACATTGTTTAAAAACCACAGAGTCCGCCTACTGATATTAAGTATGTTAAATTTTCTAAAAAATCGAAACAAAATAGGGCGTATCAGATACCTGGGAGCTATATCCAAAACGAAGAGCATATGTCCTTGGAGAAAAAAGTACCATGTTTAAAATTTTAGGGTAATTTGACAACAAATACTCTCTGTACTATGTATACAAGAATACTTAAACAGCCAGACAGACAGGCTAAATCGAATCAGGAAGTGATTCCCAGCCAATCGGTGTACTAAATAATGGCTCTACCTCGCCTCTTTCTTAGCGTTGCAACCAAAAAGTTCTGATACCCTGCTCCACAGTAGTGGTGTAGTGTAGTGAAATTCTTGCCAAGATAGGAAAATTTTCACAAAATTCCAACATTATGCAAAGGTTGGAAAATTATGCCAAACATTTAAAAATATTGGCAAAATTTAAAATTTTCGCAAACTTCAAAAAATGGCCAAAAATTATAACTTTTTTAAATTTTTCTCAAAATTTAAAAATTTTGTCACAATTTTAAAAAAATTCCCTAAAGTTTCAAAGTGTGCCTAAAATTTCAAATTTTTTTTTTCAGATATGAATTTTGAAAAATTTTAAACTTTGAGGAACATTTCAAAAGGTGAAAAAATTTTTAAATTTTAAGAAAAAATTGTAAATTTTGAGAAAATTTTTTAAATTTTGTGAAAAATTTTAAAAACTTTCCCAAAATTTGAAGATCTTCCAAAAAATTTGAAGATTTTCCAAAAATTTGGAAATTTTCGCAAAATTTGAAGATTTTTCAAAAATTTTAAGATTTTCCAAAAAAATTTGAAAATTTTCCCAAAATTTAAAAAATTTGAAAATTTTTCCAATATTTGAAAATTTGCGCAAAATTTGAAGATTTTGCAAAAAATTTTAAGATTTTTTCAATATTTAAAAATGTTTTCTAATTCTTAGCTTTGCAACCAAATGCACAAAGTTACAATACCCTTCTCCACAGTAAGGGTGTTTGTCATCATAGGAAAATTTGTTCAAAAATTTGAAAATTTTGCAAAGGTTGGAAAATTATGCCAAAAACTCAAAAATATTCCCATGTTTGCTAAATTTTAATATTTTCAAAATTTTTTCCCAAAATTTGAAGATTTTCCAAAAAATTTGAAGATTTTCCAAAAAATTTGAAGATTTTCCAAAAAATTTTAAAATTTTCCCAAAATTTGGAAATTTCCCCAAAATTTTAAAATTTCCCCAAAATTGGAAAATTTTCCCAAAATAAGAAGATTTTCCAAAAAGGGGGAGGGGTGGACCCCCAGAAACTTGGTCCCACATTTCGATATCAAATTTGTATTCTTCTCGTAAATACCTGTCATTTGAGTCCCATATTGCCGTGATACATCTATACATATATTTTGTGGGTTTTGGGGGTGGGGTGGTTCCCCCGGTACCCCGTCTAAAATTTGGATAGCAAATTTTTTTTTTAAGTTACTATATGAGAGCACACAAAATTTCGCTTAAATCGCACCACCCATCTCCTAGATCTGGCGTTTCTGAAAATTCGGGAAAGGGGGAGGGTCTGCTCCCCTTTCAGATTTTGCCAAAATTTGAAAATTTTCCCAAATTTTAAAATTTTCCCAAATATGAAAATTTTCCCAAATTTGAAAATTTTCCAAAAAATTTGAAAATTTTGCCAAAATTTGAAGATTTTTCAAAAAATTTGAAAATTTTTCAAAAACTTTGAAGATTTTCCCAAATTTGAAAATTTTCCCAATATTTGAAAATTTTGCCAAAATTTGAAGATTTTCCTTCTTAGCTCTGCAACCAAATGCACGTTATAATACCATCCCCACAGTAAGGGTGTAGGATATAAAATTTGTGTCATGATAGGAAAATTTGTCCAAAATTTGAAAATGTTTGAAAAGGTTTTTTTTTTCCCAAATTTGAAAATTTTCCCAAATTTAAAAATTTTCACAAAATTTGAAAATTTTCCAAAAAATTTAAAAATTTTCCCAAAATTTGAAGATTTTCCAAAAAATTTTAAAATTTTCCAAAAAATTTGAAGATTTTCCAAAAAATTTGAAAATTTTCCAAAAAATTTTAAAATATTTCCAAAATTTGAAGTTTTTTCTCCTTCTTAGCTCTGCAACCAAATGCACGTTATAATACCATCCCCACAGTAAGGGTGTAGGATATAAAATTTGTGTCATGATAGGAAAATTTGTCCAAAATTTAAAAATGTTTGAAAAGGTTTTTTTTTTTTTTTTTTTTTTTTTTTTTTTTTTTTTAAAATTATGCTAAAAAACAAAAATGTTCCCAAGTTTGCAAAATTTTATTATTTTCAAAATTTTTTAAATTTTTCCCCAAAATTTAAAAATTTTTTCAATATGTGAAAATTATTCCAAAATTTAAAAAACTTTCCCAAAAATTTAAAATTTTCCAAAAAATTTCCAAAAAATTTTAAATTTTTGCCAAAATTTTAAAATGTTTCCAATATTTGAAGTTTTTCCAAAATTTGAAAATTTTCCCAATATTTGAAAATTTTCCCAAAAATTTGAAAATTTTCCCAAAAATTTGAAAATGTTCCGAACATTTGAAGATTTTCCCAAAATTTTAAAATTTCTTCTCCTTCTTGGCTCTGCAACCAAATGCACAACGTTATAATACCCTTCTCCCCAGTAAGGGTGTAGGGTATAAAATTTTTATCATCATACGAAAAATTTTAAAATTTGTCCCAAAATATTAAAAATTTTTCCCAAAAAATTAAAAATTTTCCCAGAAATTTTTTGTAAACTGAAAAAATTTTTGTTTGTTTCTCTTTCGAGACGAGCTCAATGATCGGAGATACAAATGGAAAAGGAAAGCCAAAGATAGTAACACACTCACCAACCACTATGGGACGCGTTTCGTCGTTGGTTAGAAAACTTTATGAACATATTAAATGTGATGGCTTCAAAGGCCGTGCGTTGGTATGTTGTATTTGAATCGTATTAATAGCGAAAACGCATCTACGACACAATTACCACATTAACCGCGCTCGACAACCCTGTCTATTAGCTGTACTTTTTCCCAATGCATGTGTTTTGGTGTAATGACAGACTTTTTTTCTGTGACAAATTGCACTTCTTCCGTACTACACATGATTTTTGTTCATCTGTTAGAATTTTTGGAATTGGAATTTTTTCCAAAGTTTAAAAAAATTTATTTCAAAATTTTCAAAGCGTTCGAAGCCATCAATACAACTTCCAACAGATGCACACAATCATATGTACAACGGAAGTAGTGTAATTGTCACAGAAAAAAGTCTGTCATTACACAAAAACACATGCATTGTATCGGTGTCTTTTAGCCGCGAAAGCCGGGCAATGGCATAAGAAACGCACAAACGTCTCCTCATCATCATTCCCACATGCTACCTATTGCCACACAGATTTTGCATGAGTGAGCTCGCACTCCTCTATGTGTCCCGTCACGATACCAAAAGCTATACCCACCTCCTTTTTACTTCCTTTCAGTAATAGCCTCGTCCTCTCACGATACGCATCATCCCATAGGATTTTCGCCGTCCTAACGACTTTTCGTTGCCCACCCTTTTAACTCGGACTGTGCCGACCCGAAAGGCTTCGAGTTAACCAAGTTTGTTGACAGGCCTTCACAGCCAAATCGTCTGCCCTTTCATTTCCCCTTAATAGCCTCGTCCTCTCACGATACGCATCACCCCATAGGATTTTCGTCTTCCTACCGACTTTTCGCCGCCCTCGCCCTTAACTCGGACTGTGTCGACCCGAAAGGCTTCGAGTTAACCAAGTTTGTTGACGGGCCTTCACCGCCAAATCGTCTGCCCTTTCATTTCCCTTTACTCCGTTGTGGTCCGGCATCCAAACCATGTGGATTTCGCCATCCTCAGAGAAGAATCTCCTTCCTACACTGCAAGACTGTTCGTAATCTTACCGTCCTGGTTGTTTTTACCTTATGGCCATTTTACTCTCCATGAAGACACTCACACTCGACATCCTCGCGTTAGCACCACATCACCTCATGCATTCCGTGATCGCCCGCATCTCCGCCTGCAGGATCGTATTATGGTCAGGCAGTCTAAAACAGATCTCAGTCCCTGGGTTCTCAATGTATACGCCCAGGCCCACTCTGTCTTCTAGCTTTGATCCATCCGTGTAACATGATCTTCCAGATGGCAATACTAGGGTTCCGTCAATCCATGACTGTGCCTTTGGCAGCAGTGTCTCGCACTCGACTTCAAGGTTCATCTCAGGTATCCGATCGGATACCTCTTCCCTTCCTTCCAGGTTTCCTATCGTCGCCTCGATTATACCACGATGGTATGAGTTGCTCCCATCCTCAATCCATTCTCCCATCGCCTTAAGTCTCATAGACGCAGTGCCTGTCTCACACAAAATCCATATGTCTAGAAGAGTCTCCAGTGTCCTAGTGGGCGTGGTGCGCATCGCTCCGCCTATGCCAAGACAACATGTTCTCTGAACCTGTTGTATGGTCCTTATGTTCCACTACTGAGGCGTAAGTAACTATTGGTCTAATCACGCTCCTGTAGAGCCAGCGGATTATCCTAGGATTCAGGTCTCATTTTGAGACTACGGCCTCTCTATATAATGCGCAACTTCTGTGAGCCTTTTCAGTATGCTCCTGAATGTGACACTTCCAATTCAGTTTCCTGCCCAAGATCACACCTAAGTATTTGACCTTGTCAGATACCGAAATCGTCTTGTTGAGGGAACGTGGTGCATTAAATTGGCCCACTTTCGTCTTCCTCGTGAACAGGCATATTTCAGTCTTCTCTGGGTTAACATTGAGACCTCTGCGTCCAGCCCAGTCATATGCCATATGCAAAACCCTTTCGGCCCTTCTGCATAGCTGGTTCGGATCCTTATCGATTAGAAGTATTATAACATCGTCTCGCGTAGCAGACGGGTTCAAATCCCTCCTCAGTCAGCATCCGTAATAGGTCATTTATGGTGGTCACCTATAGGAGTGGCGATAAAATGCCCACCTGTGGCGTGCCCTTTGACATTTTTCCTTATATTTATGCCATAGGACACACAATTTATCCACCTATTTCTTAGCATATGGTTTATCCTTAGAGACTTCTAAGGATCGGGTCTACCCGGTACTGGTCTAAGGATTGGATCAGTGTGTCGCTCCGCACATTGTTAAAAGCCTCCTCGAAGTCAATGCATACCGCCAGTGTGTACGTTTTGACATCGAAGAATTCTTCTATTTTATTCACAACCAAGTGCAGGGCAGTCTTCACCGACCTTTTTTGTTTGTATTTGAGTAGTTCACAGTCCATAATACGTTCCAAGGTTTTGAGTAGAAAGGACGTAAGGCTTATAGGTCTGCAGGTCTTTGGTGTCGCATAACTTGCCTTGCCAGGCTTGGGTATAAAAACCACCCTTGCCTCCTGTCAGACTTTCGGAGTATATGCAAGTCTTATGCACGCTGTGAAAATGCAGGCCAGATAGTCGGCCTCCTTCTGTAGTAACGCCGGAAATATTCCCTGAGGTCCAGGTGACTTAAACGGTCTGAAGCTTTTCAAGGTTTCCTTGACCATACATTCCGTTATGGTAAGCCATCGATCAACCTCATTCTTCAAAGACTCCGGTGTCTCCGTGAGTCTCGTCATATCCTGTGGTAAATGGGTTTTCATCAAAAGCCTCAACATGTCTTCCTTTGCCTCTGCTCTCACTTCCGTTGTTTCTGCTCTCACTTCCGTTGTCTCTGCTCTCACTTCCGTTGTCTCTGCTCTCACTTCTGTTGTCTCTGCTCTCACTTCCGTTGTCTCTGCTCTCACTTCCGTTGTCTCTGCTCTCACTTCCGTTGCCTCCGCTCTCACTTCCGTTGTCTCTGCTCTCACTTCCGTTGTCTCTGCTCTCACTTACTCACGTTTCAGTTTGAACATGGGCTTATGAGAGAAACTTGTTCATCTTGGTGGCGTCATTAACGCTTTCGACCTGTTCGCAGAAAAGCTTCCAGGAGGCATGTTTTGTCGCTCTGGCAATCTTATATTAAGGTCCTTAATGAGTGATTGCAAATTTATGCCCATGAATATTTCACTACGGAACAGGGGCTCACATATCAATCAGTGCAGTCCAATTTAAATTTTAAGCTCAATGATAAAGGGCCTCCTTTCTATAGCCGACTTCGAACGGTGTGCCGCAGTGCTATTCCTCTTTGGAGAGAAGTTTTTACATGGCATAGTGCCTACAAAGTTTGCCATCATTAGGTGGGGAAAACCACCGCTAAAGAATTTTTTTCTGATAGTCTCGACAGGATTCGAACCCAGGCGTTCAGCATCATAGGCGGACATGCAAACCTCTGCGCTACGGTTAGAGATTATCTAGCCTTAATTTAGATTTTCTTACCATTTATTATTCTTTCTTTGTATTCACCCTATTAACTATGCAAAAATATGTCGATTTGCTTTCTCTCTCACCCTCTCGCTCTCTCTCTCTTTGTCTCTCTCTCTCTCTCTCTCTCTCACACACAATTCGTTTTACTAAATTGTTTACATTTTCATTGTTATTATGCGTTGGCATTTCGTTTGTTGGGCGTTTCATACTTCATTTCCGTTTCCGTTTATGTGTTGGAGAGGCCGGTGTTTGTCGAGGGAAATCTTATTTGCTCAAAAGGCAATACTTGACAGCCGGGTAGGTACATAGGGTAGGTAGTTAGGTAGGGGTGGTATTATCCGCCCTACCATAAAACACTGTCATTATTTCATATTAAAGTTCTTCAAGTCAAAAAAAACAACAAAACATAAAAGGACTCCTTGCCAGAGTCAGGAAATAAGTCAGCATATCTTTACGCTAGCTGGACTTTGTTTCATTTGCATGGCCATGGTTTATTTTTATTTCGGAATTTCTTGTCCTTCAGTTTGTTTTTTTTTGTGGTATTTTTCCTTTGTTTATCGTTTACTGTTTATTTCTGTGGGTTGCTTTTTTCGTAGGAAATTTTGCTTTGACTTGTATTGTGAGCTCCTTTTTTGCTGGCATTAACTTTGGTCTTTGTTTAACTGTCAGTCAGCCAAAGTGTGTTTAATTGACAGTTATATTGATTTCAAGTGCATTTCATTATTTGCGTATTTCTGGGTCTTTTATTTTGTTTTTTTTTTATGTTTTTTCTTGACTCAAGAAAGTAATTAAAATTCTTTATGAGGGAGTTTTTTTTCAGAGAATTCATTTCACAAGGGGCTTTAAGAAAAGGGAATGTAATAAAGAAAATTGGTATCAAAAAACTGAACGCCTAGGGGAAAAAAATATTTAAAATTAATCGAAATAAAGGAGATTTTTATGAGGAAGTAGAATAAAATTTAAAACAGTATAAGCTTTCATAAAATTTTTTTCTTTAAAAAGTAAAGAAAAAAATTCAGTACTACGACTATTAATACCCTAGAATGCTTAACTTAAACTCCTGAAACCACTAAAAATTTAAAACAAATTTTAGACCTGAAGTCCTCAACCAAATGGATTGTGGCAAAGAAGATTTTGTTTTTCATACCCTCCACCATAGGATGGGGGTATACTCATTTCGTCATTCTGTTTGTAACTACTCGAAATATTCGTCTGAGACCCCATAAAGTATATGTATTATTGATCGTCGGGACATTTCATGTCGATCTAGCCATGTCCGTCCGTCCGTCTGTCTATCGAAAGCACAATAACATTCGAAGAAGTAAAGCTAGCAGCTTGAAATTTTGCACAAATACTTCTTATTAGTGTAGGTCGGTTGGGATTGTAAATGGGCCATATTGGTCCATGTTTTAATATAGCTGCCATATAAACCGATCTTGGGTCTTGACTTCTTGAGCCTATAGAGGGCTCAATTCATATCCGATTGAAATGAAATTTTGCACGACGTGTATTATTATGAAATGCAACAACTATGCCAAGTATGGTCCAAATCGGTCCATAACCTGATATAGCTGCCATATAAACCGATCTTGGGTATTGACTTCTTGAGCATCTAGAGGGCGCAATTCTTATTCGATTGGATTGAAATTTGCACGACGTGTTTTATTATGATATCCAATAACTTTGCCAAGTATGGTTCAAATCGGTCCATAACCTGATATAGCTGCCATATAAACCGATCTTGGGTCTTGACTTCTTGAACCTATAGAGGGCGCAATTCATATTCAATTGGATTGCAATTTTGCACGACGTGTTTCGCTATGACTTCCAACAACTGTGCCAAATATGGTTCAAATCGGTTTATAACCTGGTATAGCTGCTATATAAACCGATCTTGGGTCTAGACTTCTTGAGCCTATAAAGGGTGCAATTCTTATCCGATTGGAATGAAATTTTGCACGACGTGTTTCGCTATGACTTCCAACAACTGTGCCAAGTATGGTTCAAATCGGTTCATAACGTGAAATAGCTGCCATATAAACCGATCTGGGATCTTGACTTCTTGAGCCTCTAGAGGTCGTAATTATTATCCGATTTGCCTGAAATTTAGTACTACGGATCCCCTCATGACCATCAACATACGTCTTTATTATGATCTGAATCGGTCTATAGCCTTATACAGCTCCTATATAAATCGATCTCTCTATTTTACTTCTTGAACCCCCAAAGAGCGCAATTCTTATTCGAATTGGCTGACATTTTACACAGGTCTCCAATAATAATATAATCACATGAGGCATGAATTTGGCTGTGGATTTGTGGTTAGTCGGAGACTGAAACACCTTGTCTCCAGCTTTACTCCGGTGGATGAGAGGCTAGCCACAATCCGCATAAAAGCCAAATTCTTTAACATCAGCCTTATTTGTGCCCAACCCCCGACGGAAGACAAGGACAAGCAGACCAAGGATATTTTCTACGAGCGCCTAGAGGGAGAGTATGACCGCTGCCCCTTCCACGATACTAAAATCGTTCTAGGAGATTTTAGTGCAAAGATAGGGAAAGAAGACATTTTTGGTGCAACAGTCGGAAGGTTTAGCCGAGATAACGTCCAGCAATGGGTTGAGGCTGATAGATTTCGTCGCGGCAAAAAAGATGGGTCTGAAGCCCATGAAAACTTTATTTTGTAACCGATTTCGCTGAAATTTAAAACAGTGAGTAGTTTAAGGCTTGCCAGCATCTGACCCCAATATGGTTCAGATCGGACTATATTTAGATATAGATATATATATATATATAGATAAAGATATAGCTGTCATATAGACCGATCTCCCGATAAAGGGTCTGAAGCCCATAACAGCCCTATCTATTACCCGATTTCGCTGAAGTTTGAAACAGTGGGTAGTTTTAGGTCTCCCCCGATATCCGCCCCAAATATGGTTTGGATCGGACTTTATTTAGATAAAGCTGCCATATAGACCGATCTCCCGATAAAGGCTCTGAAGCCCATAAAAGTATTACTTTTTATCCAAAATCACTGAAATTTGAAACATTGAGTAGTTTTAGGCCACCCGTCATTCGACCAAAATATGGTAACAATGGGACTGTATATAGATTTAGCTGTCATATAGACCGATATGCCCGTAAAGGGTCTTAAGCTCATAAAAACTTTAAGACCACTCAATGTCCGTGCCGAATTTGGGTGCATAAGTTATCCAATTTTCATCGGATTTGGACAAAAGCGGGTTTACATATATTCCCGAGGTGGTGAGTATCCAAAGTTCGGCCCGGCCGAACTTAATGCCTTTTTACTTGTTACTTCCTCACTCCTTTGTTTAGTTCTAGGTCATGCAGACTTTAGTCATTCGTTAAAAGAGTAAAGGGCAACCCATCGACAATCCTAACTCTTGTTAAGGATGATGAGGTATTCACTGACCCGATTGATAAGGCTAATCTACTGGCTGAAGTGTTTGCAGGAAATTCTTCCTTGCCGTTTAGCAATCAACCACTCCCCGTGATTGATAGTGTACCTAGTTTGATGACTCAGATATTCTTTCGAACACGTGGAGTTAAAAGGGTCCTTGCGATTCTCGACGTTAATAAATCCTTGGGTCCGGATGGTATATCAACACTTGTCCTTTGTAAGTGTTCTTCGATGCTTGCTCGTCCACTACGCAACCTTTTCAACCTTGCTTACCGTGCGGGTGTTTTCCCAGCGTGTTGGAAGGTTGCGAACGTTCAACCCATCCCCAAGAAAGGTGAAGCGAACAACCCCGGCCAATTGCGATATGCTCCGCGTTATGGAGGTTATGGAGCGTATGGTTAACCATCATCTTGTCAGACAGTATGGGTTCTGCAGAAATCGCTCTACGGGAGACCTCAAGGCATTTTTGTCGGAACGAGGGAGTCGCTCTATCCACCAGTTTGATGAGAGTAAGGTCGTGGCTCTGGATATCTTCAAAGCATTTGGTAGGGTCTGGCACGATGCACTTTTATTAAAGCTTGTCGCTTTTGATGTCGGTAAAAACTTCGTTCGATTTATATCGAGCTTTCCCAGAGATCGCACTATACGAGTTTTTGTAGATGGGTTCTCATCAGATGAGTATACATTGATCGCAGGTGTGCCACAAGGCTCTCTCCTTTCCCCTTCCCTTTTTCTTGTTTTCATTGACGATCTATTGGGTCACACTTCGAATCCAGTCTACTCATTTGCCGATGGCAGTAGTCTGTGTCATTCATATTCATTCGACCATAGGCCCATTCCTCAATAAATTGCGGACAGCAGGCGCATTATGGATGAGACGCTCTTACCAGGATTTGTTGGCCATTTCCGAGTGGGGTAATATGAACAGAGTAGACTTTAACGCACAGAAGTCGCAGTGGTGTTTCCTGTCTCACAAGCGATTCACTGACTCACTACAATCGTTGATATCTATTGACGGTATAAATATTGAGCAGTCAGATGCTCTTGATGTTCTGATGACAATGTGAAGTCCGTTGGTTAAAACACGTATTCGAAGTGTCGAAAGAAACATTCAAGTGTTTTACCCAACTGCTAGTGTCCGACATTGGCGGCGAAGAGGATACCGCAGAACCAATCAATGATGATGGTATAGAATATTTACCTCCTAGTCAGAATGAGGTTCAAGTAGCAGTGAACCGACTGAAGAACAACAAGGCAGCTGGAGTCGACGGGTTATCTGCTGAACTATTTATAACATTTTATACAACTCCTTGAGTCCGACGTTGGCGGCGAAGAGGATGCCGCAGAACCAATCAATGATGATGGTATAGAATGTTTACCTCCTAGTCAGAATGAGGTCCAAGTAGCAGTGACCCGACTGAAGAACAACAAGGCAGCTGGAGTCAACGGGTTACCTGCTGAACTATTTATGACCGGATGCGACACGCTGATAAGGCGTATGCATCAGTTTATCTGCGCAATCTGGCTAGAAGAACGCATAGTCGAAGATTGGAACATACTATGTCCCTTACACAAGAAAGAAGACATGACGGAATATGCCACCTAAAGAGGAATAAGTCTCCTCCCCATCGCATACACGATATTCACGAGCGTATTGTGTGAAAAATTAAAACCTAAGGTCAATGAGATAATTGGACCCTATAAATGCGGTTTTAGACCTGGTAAATCCACCCCGGACCAGATATTCACACTGCGCATAAGCCTGGAAAAGACCCAAGAAGAACAAATCGATACCTACCATCTCTTTGTTGACTACAAAGCCGCCTTCGATACTCCTTTACGTTCAAAGGTATTTCAAGCCATGTCTGAGTTTGGTATCCCTGCAAAATTAATAAGGAGGCCATTGCAGCGCAGAGGTGAGCATGTCCGCCTATGACGCTGAACGCCTGGGTTCAAATCCCGGTGAGATCATCAGAAAAAAAATTTCAACCATGGTTTTCCCCTCCTAATGCTGGCAACATTTGTGAGGTACTATGCCATGTAAAACTTCTCTCCAAAGAGGTGTAGCACGGCACAGTAGCGGCGGCACGCCGTCCGGACTCGGCTATAAAAAGGAGGCCCCTTAACATTGAGCTCAAAAACTTGAATCGGACTGCAGTCATTGATATGTGAGAAGTTTGTCATTGTTTCTTAGTGGGATGTTCATGGGCAAAATTTGCAGTTTGCAAAAAGCTAATAAGACTCTGCAGGATGACACTTGCTGATATGCAAGAATAGGAAAGGATCTCTCCGAATCATTTAACAACCTATCCTGTGATCTCTTTAATATCCTGCTGCAGAGATTATACGAGATGCAGATGTGAATGCATATGGTGCACTATTCACAAGATAAAACATGCTACTCGCCTATGCCGACGACATCGATATTATGGGTCGGTCATCGGAAGTAGTAAGTGCAGCCTTTAAAAGGATCGAAGGAGAGTCAGTGAAAATGGGTCTGATATTAGATGATGACAAGGCAAAATGGATGGTTTCAACTCCCAAAAAGCCTTGCACAATCGAGCAGATAAAGAAAATGGAAAAAGGTGAGAATAAGAACTTTGAGATAGTCAGCAACTTTATCTACCTCGGCAACGCCGTAGCCGAAACGAATGACACCAGTTTTGAGATTAAGCGAAGAATAATACTGGCAAACAGATGCTACTTTGGATTAAGTAAGCAGTTTAGAAACAAGGCCACCTACCCACAGATGAAGATTACAATATACAAGATACTGATACTATCCGTGCTGTTATATGGTTATGAGTCATTGGTACCTGTGAAAAAAGAAGGGGGAGTGTTTGGAGTATTTGAGAGAAAGATTCTTTGTTAAATATATGGACCAGTTTGCGTTAACGGAGAATATAGGCGACGTATGAACCACGAGCTGTATGAGCTGTATGACGAAGATAGCATAGTTACACGCATCAAAATACAACGGCTGCGTTGGCTAGGTCATGTTGTCAGAATGGATGAAGAAGCTCCAGCAAAGAAGTCTTTTGAAAGCAAACACGGTGGTACACGCAAACCGGGAAGACCAAAAGCTCGATGGAAAGATCAAGTGGTGGGAGACACCTCGAAACTTGGTGTCAGAGATTTTAGAATGAGTGCAGAAGATCGAGGCGCTTGGAACGCTATTCTCCGTTCGGCTAGTGGAACAAATGTTCTGTCATAGCCAATTGAAGTAAGTAGGTTAGGTTAGGTAAGAGTGGCAGTCCTTTACAGACTAACTTAGACAATTTTAAGTCCATTGTGATACCATATGGCGACAGACCAAAGCTTCTGGCGGGAATAGAACCCACGACCCCTGCACTGGTAATCCAAGCGCGTTACCAACTCGGCTACCGGGGCGCCCCAATTAAAGTAAGTAAGTATGATTCGTTTGTTCCGTAGTTTATTTCTTTATTTATAAGTGTTTTCTCTACTTCTTATTCATTATTGCCATTACGGGTATGCTTTATGCCACTGTGAAGGAAGTCCTATACCAATTTATCAAATAATCACAAAAATTCAGAAGGAATGCCAATCACAATTCAATATTGTGAATTCAAAACTTGTAATGTCTAGGTGTTGAACATTGCCTCAACACCTGTACGAGTTGTAGAGTTACAGATATTCCAATATCTACACTTTTGTCCAACCAATCAACTACACCTTGCCTTGCCTAACACTGCATAGCCCCACCAATATCTATTCGAATGTCAAGTTCTCGCCATAGCTGTATGTCTATGTCAATATGAGGCAGTCAATTTAAGGTGTTTTAATTGCAACATCTTAACATGTGTTGACTCAACACAACTTGACTTGACATAACGACATGATTTAGTTTAATTTACTTGTGTTTTGACATTTATGGAAATTTCAAGATAATTTCACAGAATTAATTTGAGCTGGTGCATGCATAAATAGTTCAATAAATTCATTCGCATTGGAATGAGAAAAAAGTGAGTGCAAACATATAAATCTGTCACCCAGAAAGAGTCAAGTCAAGTCGTCTAAGGCAAATAATAAATCTGATGTCTTATTTATTAATCATATTGATGCCCCTCGCCCTCCTTCCACCCTCAACTCTTTGTTTGATTTTATTTAGTAAATCAGTATTTGCTTAATTGCTTTTATCTTTGAGAAATGCATTTTAATGAACTCAAGAAAAGACAAATACTGTCTAACGGCCAAAGCAATAGCGAGCTACTGTAGCTCTGACCAAGGGAAAAACTTGTTCTTATGGATAAAACATTACATTAAGCTTAATTGATTACTATGAATTTTAATTCAAACAAGAAATCAAAATACCAAATCTTTTCGATGTACGCCACTATGTGTGGCAAGCACAGTGTCTTTCAACTTTGTAAAGAGTGATGGAACGAAGAACAGTGTAATAAGTTGCCTAGAATCCATTATACTGATAAAAGGTGTCTTAAATAAGTAAAAAATCGTTGAAGAAGTACGGTCCAATGATAACACCAGCCCATAAACCACACCAAACTGTGACTTTTGGCTGATCTTCAGTCCAAAATCGAAAATTCTGCTTTTTTACGTACCCATTGAGCCAAAAATGAGTTTTGTCGTAGAACACAATTTTGCGATAAAAAAAAGTGGATCTTTGGCCAACTTTCCAAGAGACCATTCACCGAAAATTCTGCGTTGCGGTAGGTCGTTCGGCTTCAATTCTTGCACCAGCTGTATTTTGAAAAGCTTCAAAATACACATGGTGCAAGAATTGCCACTATGGACATACACCTTACCCAGTAATCGGATTGTTGTGTCTCAACATTCGCATTATCTTTGAAGAAGTACAGTCCAATGATGACACCAGCCCATAAACCGCACCAAACTGTGACTGATCTTCACTCCAAAATCGAAAATTCTGCTTTTTTACGTACCCATTGAGCCAAAACTGAGTTTCGCCACAGAACACAATTTTGCGACAAAAAAAAGTGGATCTTCGGCCAACTTTCCAAGAGACCATTCACCAAAAATTCTGCGGTGCGGTAGATCGTTCGGCTTCAATTCTTGCACCAGCTGTATTTTGAAAGGCTTCAAAATACAGCTGGTGCAAGTATTGCCACTATGGGCATACAACTTACCCAGTAATCGGATTGTTGTGTCTCAACATTCGCATTATCTTTGAAGAAGTACGTTCCAATGATAACACCAGCCCATAAACCACACCAAACTGTGACTTTTGGCTGATCTTCACTCCAAAATCGAAAATTCTGCTTTTTTGCGTACCTATTGAGCAAAAAATGAGTTTTGTTGTAGAACACAATTTTGCGATAAAAAAAGTGGATCTTCGGCCAACTTTCCAAGAGACCATTCACCGAAAATTCTGCGTTGCGGTAGGTCGTTCGGCTTCAATTCTTGCACCAGCTATATTTTGAAAGGCTTCGAAATACAGCTGGTGCAAGAATTGGCACTATGGACATACACCTTACCCAGTAATCGACTTGTTGAGTCTCAACATTCGCATTATCTTTGAAGAAGTACGGTCCAATGATGACACCAGCCCATAAACCACGCCAAACTGTGACTGATCTTCACTCAAAAATCGACTATTCTGCTTTTTTACGTATCCGTTGAGCCAAAAATGAGTTTCGTCGCAGAACATAATTTTTCGATAAAAAAGTGGATTTTCGGCCAACTTTACAAGAGCCCACTCACCAAAAATTCTGCGTTGCGGTAGGTTGTTCGGCTTCAATTCTTGCATCAGCTGTATTTTGAAAGGCTTCAAAAAAAACTGGTGCAAGAATTGCCACTATGGACATACACCTTACCCAGTAATCGGCTTGTTGTGTCTCAACATTCGCATCATCTTTGAAGAAGTACGGTATAATGATAACACCAGCCCATAAACCACACCAAACTGTGACTGATCTTCACTCCAAAATCGAAAATTCTGCTTTTCTACATACCCATTGAGCCAAAAATGAGTTTCGTTGTAGAACACAATTTTTCGATAAAAAAGTGGATCTTTGGCCAACTTTCCAAGAGCTCATTCCCCAAAAATTCTGCGTTTCGGTAGGTCGTTCGGCTTCAATTCTTGCACCAGCTGTATTTTGAAAGGCTTCAAAATACAGCTGGTGCAAGAATTGGCACTATGGACATACACCTTACCCAGTAATCGACTTGCTGAGTCTCAACATTCGCATCATCTTTGAAGAAGTAGGGTCCAATGATGACACCAGCCCATAAACCACACCAAACTGTGACTTTTGGCTGATCTTCACTCCAAAATCGACAATTCTGCTTTTTTACGTACCCATTGAGCCAAAAATGAGTTTCGTCGCAGAACACAATTTTTCGATAAAAAAAAAAGTGGATCTTCGGCCAACTTTCCAAGAGACCATTCACCAAAATTTCTGCGGTGCGGTAGGTCGTTCGGATTCAATTCTTGCACCAGCTGTATTTTGAAAGGCTTCAAAATACAGCTGGTGCAAGAATTGCCACTATGGACATACACCTTACCCAGTAATCGGCTTGTTGTGTCTCAACATTCGCATCATCTTTGAAGAAGTACGGTCCAATGATGACATCAGCCCATAAACCACGCCAAACTGTGACTGATCTTCACTCCAAAATCGAAAATTCTGCTTTTTTACGTACCCATTGAGCCAAAACTGAGTTTCGTCGCCGAACACAATTTTTCGATGGAAAGGCTTCGGCCAACTTTCCAAGAGCCCATTCACCAAAAATTCTGCGTTGCGGTAGGTCGTTCGGCTTCAATTCTTGCACCAGCTGTATTTTGAAAGGCTTCAAAATACAGCTGGTGCAAGAATTGCCACTATGGACATACACCTTACCCAGTAATCGGCTTGTTGTATCTCAACATTCGCATTATCGTTGAAGAAGCACGGTCCAATGATAACACCAGCCCATAAACCGCACCAAACTGTGACTTTTGGCTGATCTTCACTCCAAAATCGACAATTCTGCTTTTTTACGTACCCATTGAGCCAAAAATGAGTTTCGTCGCCGAACACAATTTTACGATAAAAAAAGTGGATCTTCGGCCAATTTTCCAAGAGACCATTCACCAAAAATTCTGCGTTGCGGTAGGTCGTTCGGCTTCAATTCTTGCACCAACTGTATTTTGAAAGGCTTCAAAATACAGGTTTCAAAATACAGCTGGTGCAAGAATTGAAGCCGAACGACCTCCCGCAACGCAGAATTATTGGTGAATGGGCTCTTGGAAAGTTGGCCGAAAAAACACTTTTTTTTTATCGAAAAATTGTGGTTTCCACGTTGTTGAGTAACAGATCGGCTTGTTGTGTTTCACCAACTTCCCCACATGGCCTAAACATGATATCACTTTCCGCACCGATGTTGCATAAGTGAGCTCGTAGTGATATGTCTCCCGTTATGATATCGAAAGCTATACTGACCTACTTCTTACCTCATGCCAATAGTAGTCTCGCCACCATAGAGCATTTCAAGAACTGATTTCTTCGTTTTAAAAATACAAAATTGTATGAGACCATTGGGGCCACCATGGCGCAGAGATCAGCATGTCCGCCTATGACGCCGAGCACCTGGGTTCAAATCGCGGGGTGAACATCAACAAACATTTCAGCTGTGGTTATCTCCTAACTAATGCTGGCTACATATGTAAGGTATCCTGCTCCTGTTAAAACTTCTCTACCAAGTGGTGTCCCTATGCAATACGCCGTGCGGACTCTGCATAAAAAGTAGGCTCATTATCAGTGAGCTTAAACTTTAATCAGACTGCACTCATTGATATGAAAGAAGTATCCCCTGTTCCTTAATGCAATGTTCATAGAAAATTTGGTAGTCTGAGACAATTGAGAAGTGAGTTAAACGTTTAACAAGACCCGAAGACAACGAGATGATTGAATGCAAAAAGAGGTTGATTCAGATTTCAGTGAGTGCACGATGAACAATGCATGTCTTTGGGTACATTTTGCTTCAGACAAAGTATTTTTCTTGTCGTTTGCTTTCGTGGTACAAAATTCATACAAAGGCAATGTGGTTGATTTGACAAAAGCATGGGTAAACCCACACACATATATATTTTTATACCCTCCACCATAGGATGGGGGTATACTAATTTCGTCATGCTGTTTGTAACACCTCAAAATATGCGTCTGAGTCCCCATGAAGTATATATATTCTTGATCGTCATATCGTCGATTAAGTCGGTATCGACATGTCTGTTGAAAGCACGCTAACTCTCGAAGGAGTTAAGCTAGCCGCTTGAAATTTTGCAAAAATACTTTTTATTATTGTAGGTCGGTTGGGATTGAAAATCGGTCCATTTTTTGATATAGCTACCATATAAACCGATCATGGGTCTTGATTTCTTGAGCCTCTAGAGGGCGCAATTCTCTTCCGATTTGACTGAAATTTTGCACATAGTGTTTTGATATCACTTCCAACAACTGTGCGAAGTATGGTCCTAATCGGTTCATAACCAGATATAGTTGCCATATAAACCGATCTTGGGTCTTGACTTCTTGAGCCACTAGAGAGCGCAATTCTCATCCGATTTGGCACAAATTTTTTACAACGGCTCCTCTCATGGCCTTCAACATACGTGTGCAATATGGTCAGAGTCGATCTATAGCTTGATACAGCTCCCATATAAACCGATCTCCCGATTTCGCTTCTTGAGCCCCGAATCGGACTATAACTTGATATAGCTGCTCCTCCGTCCTTATTCATTACACTTTGTTTTGGCTAAAAACAGATACTGCGCAAAGAACTCGATAGATGGGACCATGGTGGAGGGTATATAAGATTCGGCCCGGCGGAACTTAGCACGCTTTTATTTGTTTTATTATCAAAATGCGTGCTCTGTTAGGAAAGTTCATCGTGTTTTTATTTTTCTTCATTTTTGTCTCCATTTTTGGCTTAATGGCTACTTAAATAAGCAGAGTTGTCGATTTTGGAGTGAACATCAGCCAGAAGCATTGCAAGAACTACCAATGCATCCAGAAAAAGTCAATGTTTGGTGTGGTTTATAGGCTGGTGTCATCATTGGACCGTACTTCATCAAAGATAATGTGAATTGTAACGTAAGTGTGAATGATAAGCGCTAACGTGAGATGATATCCAACTATATTTGTGCAAGAGCTTGACTTGCATGACATGTGGTTTCAACATGACGGTCCCATATGCCACACGGCACGCGTAACTGTGGACTTATTGAGAGGCGAGTTCGGTGAATATTTTTTTTCACATTCGGGACAGGTCAATTGGCTACCTAGATTGTGCGACTAAAACCCTTGAGTATATTTTTTGTGGGGCTATGTTAAGGCTCAATTGTCGCATTGGAAGACAACTTTGAAGCATTTAACCGAAATTTTGGATAGAGTATGCCAAAATTGGCCAAAGTGGATGGACCATTTGAGGCGACACCACTTGGTAGAGAAGTCTTAACATGGCAGGATACCTCACAAATGTAGCCAACAATAGAAAGGGGATAGCCGATGTTGAAAAATTTGCTGATGTTCACGCCGGGATTTGAACCCAGGCGTTCGGCGTCATAGGCTGCCAATATAGCCTAAGCCTAAAGCCTACATAGGCATACTCTCACCTTTAATTGATACCCCTTTTGCCTAAGGTTTCGAGGCCTGATGTTCAAAATCATTTCCATCGCTCTTATCGACAAAATCACCATTCGGAAAAAAATCTCAAACTTGGAAAGCGTTCTTGCCAATCCCAGCTTTACCTGATGCTTGGAACCCAGCTTACCTGATACTGGCCTATGCATTGGATAACTGTTTTGGTCCTCTCATTGTCACTGAACTTTACTAAAAAGGCATCAAGAATCGAACTCTGAATCTTGTTTACTACTAAAAGTAAAGCAGTTTCAAACGCAACACTACACGTTCCCTGGTCTTGGCTAGGAAGAACGTAATGCTGACCGGACTGACCTTAACTTGCATGCAAAATGTAAAATCTTAACGATTTTTTTTTCATTTTCTAAAATAAAATAATTTTATACCACCGAACTTATCTACACTATCCCATATCCACTGCTTATGTTTTCAAATAGCCTTCCCGAAAAAAAAAAAAACACAAAAAAAGCCACCAACGTCATTCACATGGCAAATGTTTTCCTGCAATTTGTCATATGATAGCAGCTTATACAAGTTTTTCTATGTGTGTGTTGGGAATATACCATGAAACTTATTCACGTTTATGTACACCATGTCCACCAAGGAAGCCACAATGGTATGCAACACACCTCAATGGCCTGCCTAACTCCCGCCTTTCTCAACGTTTCTAGCGTTTTAGAGTTGTGCGGTGAATAATCAACAGATTTTTAATTACTTTTTCTAGTAGCTCCACTTAATGTTGAACATCATCACGATGGCATGCCACTTACTGAGGCACACAAACACACGCATTCTGCTCGCACAACAAGACCTTCTTTTCTAAGAGTTTTATGGCCGCCACAAAAAATATATTGAATCAATGCTAAGCGCTATAGAGATATGTGGACATGGACAAAATGTGAAATATTGGTCAGCTCTATGCAAAATAACTGTGGGATATCGACCATAGGCCATGGGGGTGACCAGAAATGTTTTTAGTGTCATTAACATAAAAACTAGAAGGGCTTGCAGGAGGTAAACGCGAAGAGAAAACAAAACAAAACAAAAAAAAACACAAATGAAACAAAGTTTAAATAAACAGACCTGCATGTATGAACTGACCCCCCCATGCCATCAAACCAAAAACCATGAACCAACTCCCTGTAGTTGAAAAATGTCTGTTTGCCATTGTCTGCAAAACCCTTGGAAAACTTCTAACGAAAAATAGCGCCTGCAAATGAGGCACGAATAAGCTGCAGCAGCAGTGACAGCACAAGCCCCAGTACCAGCAGCAACAGCATGTGTTGCCGGTGTTGGCTTTGGGGTATAAACATTTAAAACGAGAGGAGGTGGAGTATTGAGGTGGTTATACGCTCGTGCCTCATGTTTTCTAGACTGAAAAAAAGGGGAAGAGTTTAATGAGAGGGGGATGAGGAGGATAGGAGGGCAGCAAAGCGCATTCAAATGAATTCCTGCTGTTTAACACATGCTTTACATGTCCGCCATTTAGCATCTCAAATGCTCTTGCGTCTGTTGGCCAGCGGCGTGGGAGTGATATATTAGTCCATGGGGGAGGCGTAACGAAATGAAACTTGATTCCTATCAGGAAAATTGTCAAAAATGGAGTTTTGTAAAAAATGCATTAAAATTTGTGTTTAACAACTTCGAATTATTTTCAATGAATTTTTGAGTTTTTACCACATTTTTATATAAATTTTATTTTTAAACAATATTTTCATAAAAATATGGAAAAAGTTTTATTTATTATTTTTACACTAATATTAGTTCCAATGATATTTTCGGACACATATATATTTTTCTGATTGACATAGATTTTATGATTTTTTTCGAAAATGTCCCCAAAATTTGGCATCTGTTGAAAAATCTCCCAAAAGTTTTATTTTCAAAGAAAATTTCCTCAAAATTTGATTCTCATATAAACTCTCCCAAAATTTGGGCTTTGTCAATAATGTCCCCAAAATTTGATTTTCCTAAAAATGCCGCCAAAAATTGCCTAACGCTGATATAAAAAAAGTTGAATGTGTCAAAAATGTCCCCAAAATTGGATTTTCATGTGAAATGTCCCCAAAATTTGGATTTCTTAAAAAATTTTGTTTTCTATGATATTTTCGGGCACATCTTTGTTTGTTTGGCATTGATTTTAAGATTTTTTTTCGAAAAAGTTCCAAAAATTTGGGATTTGCCGAAAAATCTCCCAAAGTTTAATTTTTAAAGAAAATTTTCTCAAAATTTGGGTTTTATATATAAACATATAAACTGTATCTAAAATTTGGGTTTCGTCAAAAATGTCTCCAAAAAAATATTTTCCGAAAATGTGGGCGAAATGTGCCTCATGGGGAAAATCCCAAAATGTTGGATGTGTCAAAATGTCCCCAAAATGAGATTTTCATGTGAAATGTCCCCAAAATTTGTTTTTTTTTCAAAACTGTCCTCAAAATTAGGATTTCGTAAAAAATATTGTTTTCAATTACATTTTTGGACGTTTTTTTTTTTAATTGACATAGAAAAGGTTCCTAAAATTTGGGATTTGCCGAACAATCTCACAAAGTTTCATTTTTAAGGAAAATTTTCTCAAAATTTGGGTTTTGTTGAAAAAGTATCCAAAATTTGATTCTCATATAAACTGTATCTAAAATTTGGGTTTCGTCAAAAATGTCTCCAAAAAAATATTTTCCTAAAATGTCGGCGAAATGTGCCTCATGGGAAAAATCCCAAAATGTTGGATGTGTCAAAATGTCCCCAAAATGAAATTTTCATGTGAAATGTCCCCAAAATTTGTTTTTTTTTTCAAAACTGTCCTCAAAATTAGGATTTCGTAAAAAATATTGTTTTCAATTACATTTTTGGACGTTTTTTTTTTTAATTGACATAGAAAAGGTTCCCAAAATTTGGGATTTGCCGAACAATCTCACAAAGTTTCATTTTTAAGGAAAGTTTTCTCAAAATTTGGGTTTTGTTGAAAAAGTATCCAAAATTTGATTCTTATGTAAACTGGGTTTCGTCGAAAATGTCTCCAAAAAAAGATTTTCCTACAATGTCGGCGAAATTTGCCTCGTGGAGAAATGCAAACATTTTGGATGTGTCGAAATGTCCCCAAAATGAGATTTTTATGTGAAATGTCCCCCAAATGAGATTTTCATGTGAAATGTCCCCAAAATTTTCGAGGCTAATTTTTTTGTATTGTATTTAGAGCGCACAAAAAGCCGATTACTGGCTTAGGTGAAGGCCCCAAATTTGGGTTTCGATGATAATGCCCCTAAATTTGTTTTACAAAGGAATTGTTCCCATAATTTGGATTTTTTCAAATTTAGCCGCACATTTATCGAAAAAATTCCCAAAATTTTATTTTCTACATTTTCTTTTTCGAGGTTGCTTTTTAGTTTTTAGAGCGCATCCGATTACTAACTTCGGTGTAAGTCCATAGTGGCATGGGGCGGATTAATATCCGCACCTTCTTTTCAACCTAAACCAACTTAATTTATTTTAAAGACCATTTTCTCAAAATTTGTTGCGTCCCCAAAATTTGAAATTTATAGAAAATGTCCCCAAAATTTAAGTGTTGTCAAAAATGTCCCCAAAACTTGGAATTCGTCCAATGTATTCCCAAAATTTTATTTAATAGAAATGTCAGCAAAATTTGATTCCTTTAGTAATGTCTCAACATTTTGATTTGCAAAGTGAAAGTATCCAAAATTTGGATTTTATCGAAAATGTGCCCAAAATTTGGGATTTGTTAAAAATGTCCCCAAAAATTGATTTTAAAAACCAATGTCCACAAAATTTTAATTTCTTAGGATATATCCGAAAGATAGATTTCAAAGAAAATTGTCCCAAAGTTCGATTTACATAGAACATGTTCTAAAAGTTTCATTTTCATAGGATATTATCTGAAACTTGGATTTTCAAAAGATATTTTTCCAAAAGTAAGAGTTATTCAAATGTATCCCCAAAATGTGTTTTTTTTTCGAGAAAGTGGCCCTAAAATTTGGGTTTTATAGGAAATGTCCCCGAATTTTTTATTTTCATTGAAAATTCTCCAAAAATTGTGCTTTGGCGAAATTGCCCCAATGTTTGATTTTAATAGAAAATGCCCATAAAATTGATTTCATAGTAAATGTTCTCCAAAAAAAGAGAAACAAACAAAAAAAAAATTGTAAAATTTAATGATATCACCCTAACAGGCAAAAAACTTAAAAAATCAATAATTTATTTTCATATGAAATGTCCGAAAATTTTGTTAAATATGTACTCAAAATTTGTTTTCCATTTTAAATCTCCCAAAATTTGGGTTTCTTCGAAAATGTCCCCAAAAATTTTATTTTCATAGAAATCTCGACAAAATTTGATTGTCGTTTAAAATGTTCATAAAAAATGGCCCCAAAATTTGGCTTTCTTAGAAAATACCGCAAAATTTTTGTGATTTGATTTTTTTGATTTATTTTATAGAAAATATCACTAAAATTTGATTTTCGAAGTATATATGATCCCAAAAATTGGTGTTTTCCGAAAATGTACCCAAATTGCGGGTTTTGACGAAAATGTCTCCAATGTTAGATTTTCATACAAAAATATCCCCAAAATATGGTTTCCATAGGACACTTTCCAAAATTTGGATTTTTTCGACAATGTCCCCAAAATTCAGCACTTGCCTTAAATGTCCCCAAAGTTTGATTTTCATACAAAATGCCCATAAATTTGATTTTCATAGGATATGTTCCCAAACTAGTTTTGTGTTTGAAAAATGTCCGCTAAATATGGGGTTTGGCGAATACATCGCCAGAAATTGGGTTTTCATAGAAATGTCTCCAAAATTTGATTTTCTTAGGAAATGCTCTCAAAATTAAGTTTTGTCGAAAATGTCCCCTAAGATTTGATTTTCACAAAAATATATCCGGAAAATTAATTTTTCCTGGAAAATAGCCCCGAAAATTTGAGTTTTATAGAAAATGTCCCCAAAATACGCCCCAAATTTTTGGTTTCGTTCAAAATTTCCATAAAACTTTATATCCAATTTTGATTTTCGAAGTAAATTTCTCCAAAATATTCTTTCCGCTGAAAACACTGGCTAAAAATTCAAAGGGAACCTTTGAGTCTTAGCTACTCTACTGATCTCTCTGTTGCCAAAATTTGGGTTTCTTCGAAAATGTCCCCAAAAATTTTATTTTCATAGAAATCTCGACAAAATTTGATTGTCGTTTAAAATGTTCATAAAAAATGTCCCCAAAATTTGGCTTTCTTAGAAAATACCGCAAAATTTTTGTGATTTGATTTTTTTGATTTATTTTATAGAAAATATCACTAAAATTTGATTTTCGAAGTATATATGATCCCAAAAATTGGTGTTTTCCGAAAATGTACCCAAATTGCGGGTTTTGACGAAAATGTCTCCAATGTTAGATTTTCATACAAAAATATCCCCAAAATATGGTTTCCATAGGACACTTTCCAAAATTTGGATTTTTTCGACAATGTCCCCAAAATTCAGCACTTGCCTTAAATGTCCCCAAAGTTTGATTTTCATACAAAATGCCCATAAATTTGATTTTCATAGGATATGTTCCCAAACTAGTTTTGTGTTTGAAAAATGTCCGCTAAATATGGGGTTTGGCGAATACATCGCCAGAAATTGGGTTTTCATAGAAATGTCTCCAAAATTTGATTTTCTTAGGAAATGCTCTCAAAATTAAGTTTTGTCGAAAATGTCCCCTAAGATTTGATTTTCACAAAAATATATCCGGAAAATTAATTTTTCCTGGAAAATAGCCCCGAAAATTTGAGTTTTATAGAAAATGTCCCCAAAATACGCCCCAAATTTTTGGTTTCGTTCAAAATTTCCATAAAACTTTATATCCAATTTTGATTTTCGAAGTAAATTTCTCCAAAATATTCTTTCCGCTGAAAACACTGGCTAAAAATTCAAAGGGAACCTTTGAGTCTTAGCTACTCTACTGATCTCTCTGTTGCCTATGAATATTACAAAACAAAATTTTTCCCTTTCCAATTGTTGATTGTAGCTAATGTTCGAAGAGTGTCATTGTTGCCACTGTGGCCAGGCAGTTGTTTTAGATTTAATTTTTTCCAGTTTTTCATTGGCTCATTTGCCTTGCATGTTACATGCGCGACGTGGCATAGACAGACTTGCAGGCTACCACCAACCAGCCTGAGTCGTAGACAGACAACAGAGCACTGGGCAAAAAGACAGACAACCAGACAGATGAACGTTGTCTGATATGAAGTGTTTTCTATCTGACAGTCAATGAATTTGGTCACTTTAGTTTTAAATTTGTGTACTGGTCATAAAGTAGCAAACATGTTATAGCCTGACTTGCTGACTTAATGATTTTGGTATATTTTCGCATGTGTTATTTGGCAACATGGAAGGAGATGAAGGGTGGTTTGAAAATTAAGGAAAAAACTTCAGTACCAGCATCCAAAAAAGAAACAAATTTAACACTGGATACAAAGCCTTTGGTAGCAGAGCAATATTATATTTGCCACAAATCTCTTTCTTGGATGGTAAGGTTATTTATAGGGAGGTACCAGTGGAACTAACGAAGCTTATATAAAAAAAATGAATATATTTTTTAACAATTTGTTTCTCTCATAAAATGTTCTAAAAATTTTATTTTCTTAGGATATGTCCCCAAAATTTGGGTTTCATTGAAAATGTCCCCAAAATTTGGGTTTCGTTGAAAATGTCCCCAAAATTTGGGTTTCATTGAAAATGTCCCCAAAATTTGGGTTTCATTGAAAATGTCCCCAAAATTTGGGTTTCGTTGAAAATGTCCCCAAAATTTGGGTTTCATTGAAAATGTCCCCAAAATTTGATTTTCTTAGAAAATGTTCCCAAAATTTTGTTATTTGTAGAAAACGTACCTTAAGTTTGGTTTTTATAGCAAAAATTTAGTTTTGTCGAAAACGTCCCCAAAAGTTGGGTGCCTAATGAGCCACAAGTTGTAGGACAAGATGACGAAGGACATTTTCCTTCCTTTTATATTTTTGACAAGACATGCACACATCGTGCTTTAGAGTTCTCAAAGCAGAAATAAAGTAGTGGTAGATAGCAAAAAGTGAAATCTGCCATTTTACCCCAAAAAAATGTTTAAGGCCCAATTATGGCATCTATAGAATATAAAAAAGTGAATGAGAGTCATCTCAGGAAAAAATCTAACCCACACTATTTGCCCCCAAATTTCCCCCAATCAAAATTACCTTCAATGACCACATCATCAACCATATCACCTTTGTACCCCATCAACTATCCCCCCACGCCACCTGGCACATCATCAAATCAACCACCCATTGACCTGTTATGCTGAGTAGTAAGTAGTAAATTTTCTGCGCTATTTGAGTTTGGGGTTGTAAAAACTTCAAGTTTTTGACTTAATTTAATGCCACATTTGATGCAATGGCAGCCCAAAGGCCATCAATGGAAGCACTGACCACAAGAACAACAAAAAGACATAGCCACCAAAACCAGTGAAATAATGCCGCACGATAATGTCTAATTTCAGAATTGCGTTTTTTATTTCCATTTGCGTTTTTTTGCTTCTTTTTCCCATTTTTTCACTTCATTTCGTTTATTTTATGTGACACTAAAAACACAGCAAGTGCTGCATATATTTAATGACATGCTGAGCGCCAAGATTGAATTTTGGCGAGGTGTGGTAAAACAGAAATGGTTGAGAAGCTTGTTGTTTCTTAGGAAAAGCTAATGTAATACTGCAGTTTGCTATGAAGATGGATGTCATTTGACCAAAGAAAAAATCACGAACGATTATTGGGGATTCCTTTAATTGCTAACTACAGAGGAGGCCAATGGAACAGGATAAAATAAAAGTAGTTCCCTTGCCAAAAACTCCATGTATGGGTCAACTAAATTCCACAGACACATGAACCTTGCCAGGGTGCTAAAACTACCATTTTCCAATTGAAAAGGTACTAAAACAATCCCTTTCCAAAGAAAGAGTACTAAAACTAGCCTTTCCAAAGGAGGGATACAAAATCTAGCATTACAAAAGGGAAAGCTACTTTTAATGCACAGAGGATGGCATGTTCGCCTATAACGTCGAACGCCTGGCTTCGAATCGAATTGAGAACATCATAAATAAACTTTTCAACGAAGGTTATCCCCCTCTTACGCTGGAGAAATTTGTCGGATACATTTGAAAAATGGTATAGCAGTCATGTAAAAAAAACTTTTTCTCAAAGAGATGTAGCTATACTGCAAGCCTTTCCCGAAAGAAAGAGTGTCAAGAATACCCTTTCTCAAAAGAAAGAGTACTAAACATATCCTCTCCAAAATAAAAAGGCACTAAAACAACACCTTTCCAAAAGAAAAGGTACTAAAACTAGCCTTTCCAAAGGAAAGAGTAAAAAAGCCTTTACAAGGGGAGCGTACGAAAACAAGCCTTTCTAAATGAGAGGGTAATAAAGCAACCCAAAGAAAATGGTAACAAAACTACCCTTTTCCAACTGAAAGGGTGGTTAAGAACCTTATCCTTTGGGTAGTTTAAGAAAAGGATATTTAATCTACCCTTTCCCACAGTAAAGGGTGGTTTTAGTACCAAAAGAAAAAGGTACTAAAAGTACCCCCTCCCAAATGAAATGGCACTAAAACTACACTTTCTAAAAGAAAAGATACTAAACATACTCTTTTTCAAAGAAAAGGGTACTAAACCTGACATTTTCCAAAAGAAAGAGAAATTTCGCAAAAGAAAGAGAACTAAGAGTTCCTTTGGGAAAGGGTAATAAAAATACACTTTCCCAAAAGAAATAGTACTAAAACTACCTTTTCCAAAGGACAGGGTACTAGAACTACCCTTTTCTTAAGACTACACATTCCCAAAGAAAAGAGGACTAAAACTACCATATTCCAAATGAAAGGGTACTACAACTAATCCATACCAAATAAAAGGGTACCAAAACTGCCCTTTCCTAAAGAAAAAGGTACTAAAACTACTGATTACTAAAGGAAAGGTCCCAAAACTGCCGTTTCTAAATGGAAAAGGTACTAAAACCACCCTTTCAAGGAAAGTATACAACTACCCTTTTCCTAAGAAAAGGGTACTAAATCTTCCCTTTCCCACAGGTACTAGAACTACCCTTCCTCAAAAGAAAGGGTACTAGAACTACCCTTCCTCAAAGGAAAGGGTACTTAATCTACCCTTTCCCATAGGAAAGGGTACTAAGGCTACCCTTTCCCACAGGAAAGAGTACCAAAACTACCTGTTCCTAAAGAAAAGAGTACAAAAATTATCCTTTCCTAAAGGAAAAGTTATTAAAACTACCCTTTCCAAAGAAAAGGGTACTAAATTTACTCCTTCCCAAAGGAAAGGGTACTAAAGCTACCCTATCCCAAAGGAAAGGGTACTAAAACTACCATTTCTCAAAAGAAAGGGTACAAAAACTACCCTTTCCTAAAGGAAAGCAAATTACATTTACCCTTTCCCAAAGGAATGGGTACTAGAACTACCCTTTCTCAAAGGAAAGGGTACTAAATTCACCATTTCCCAAAGGAAAAGCTATTAAAACTACCCTTTCCCAAAGGAAAGGGTACTAAATTTACCCTTTCCCAAAGGAAAGAGTACCAAAACTACCTGTTCCTAAAGAAAAGAGTACAAAAATTATCCTTTCCTAAAGGAAAAGTTATTAAAACTACCCTTTCCCAAAGGAAAGGGTGCTAACATTAAAGGGTACTAAAGCTACCCTATCCCAAAGGAAAGGTACTAAAACTACCTTTTCCAAACGGAAAGGGTACTAAAACTACCCTTTCTCAAAAGAAAGGTTACAAAAACTACCCTTTCCTAAAGGAAAGGAAATTACATTTACCCTTTCCCAAAGGAAAGGGTACTAGAACTACCCTTTCTCAAAGGAAAGGGTACTAGAACTACCCTTTCTCAAAGGAAAGGGTACTAGAACTACCCTTCCTCAAAGGAAAGGGTACTAAAACTACCCTTTCCCAAAGGAAAGGGTACTAAAACTACCCTTTCCCAAAAGAAAGGATACAAAAACCACCCTTTTCTAAAGGAAAGGTATTTAATTTACCCTTTCCCAAAGGAAAGGTACTAGAACTACCCTTTCTCAAAGGAAAGGGTACTGAATTCACCCTTTCCCAAAGGAAAGGGTGCTAAATCTACTCTTTCCTATAGGAAAGGGTACTAAATTTACCCTTTCCCAAAGCAAAGAGTACTAAAACTACCTTTCCTAAAGAAAGGGGACTAAAACTTCCCTTTATCAAAGGAAAGGGTACAAAAACTACCCTTTCCCAAAGGAAATGGTACTAAAACTACCTTTTCACAAAGGTACGGGTACTAAAACTACGCTCTCCCAAAGGAAAGGATACTAAAACTACCCTTACCCAAGGGAAGCGTTACCAAAACTACCCTTTCCCAAAGAAAAGGTACTAAAACTACCCTTTCCCAAAGTCAAGGGTACTTAAGCTACCCTTGCCCAAAGGAAACGTTACTAAAGCTACCCTTTCCCAAAAGAAAGGGTACTAAAACTATCCTTTCCCAAAGGAGAGGGTACTACAACTACCTTTCCCAAAGGAAATGGTACTAAAACTACCCTTTCCTTAAGGAAATGGTATTAAATTTACCCTTTCCCAAATGAAGGGTACTAAAACTACCATTTCCTAAAGCAAAGGGTATTAAATTAACCCTTTCCCAAAGTCGAGGGTACTAAAACTACCCTTTCTCAAAGGAAAGGGTACTAAATCATCCCTTTCCCACAGGAAAGAGTACTAAAACTACCTGCTCCTAAAGAAAAGGGTACTTAATCTACCCTTTCCCACAGGAAAGAGTACTAAAGTTACCTTTTCCCAAAGGAAAGGTTACTAAAACAAAAATTTTTCAAAGGAGAGGGTACTAAATTTACTCTTTCCCAAAGGAAAGGGTACTAAATCTTCCCTTTCCACAGGAAAGGGTACCAAAACTACCTGTTCCTAAAGAAAAGAGTACTAAAATTACCCTTTCCCAAAGGAAAGGGTACAAAAACTACCCTCTCTCAAAGGAAAGGGTACTAAAACTACCATTTCTTAAAGGAAAGGGTAATTAAACTACCCTTCCCATAGGAAAGGGTACTAAAACTACTTTTTCCTAAACCTAAGGGTACTAAATTTATCCTTTCCCACCTTTTCCTAAAGGAAAGGGTACTAAAGCTACCCTTTTAAAAGGAATGGGTACTAAATCTACCCATTCTCAAAGAAAAGGGTGCTATCACACCATTCCTAAAGGAAAGGATGCTAAAACACCATTCCTAAAGGAAAAGGTACTCAAGCTACCCTTTTACAAAGGAAAGGGTACTAAAGCTACCCTTTCACAAGGGAGAGGGTATTAAAACTACCCTTTTCTAAGGGAAAGAGTACTAAAACTACCCTTTCCCAAAGGAAAGGGTACTAAAACTACTCTTTCCCAAAGGTAAGGTTACTAAAACTTTCATTTCCCAAAGGAGGGGGTTTCAAAACTACCCTTTCCCAAAGAAACGGGCATTAAAAATACCCTTACCCAAAGGAAATGGTTTTAAGCAATAGCAACTTTGCTTAGAATGTTATAGAAGTATCTTCCTATTCCTTGGTTTGCTCCACAGTTTAACTTAATTGTCCTTTTGCCAAGTTCTGGCCAACGTAATAACACTTCACTAGAAATTAAGTGTTTTTTGTTCATTTAGTGGTAGTACAAAAGTGAAGATGAATGCAATTTTTTAACCTTTACATCGACTCTCCTCCGCGTTCTTAGCATCGTTGGATACTTGAGAATGGAGAGGTATCAAGTCTGTGTAATAGTATCCGCAAATATCTGCAATTCTCTATGTTTCTGCATTAATGTTTACAATTGTGTGATTCTTTTTTTTTGCTTTTCATTGCATTCTTTGGCATTTTCCCTTTTTTACACCCTTTTTGAGGTGGAATAGAGTTAAGTTTGGACTTTTTTGTAGCCTGTTCGTATCCAACTGATTTTATTTCTTTTCTGACCTTATAGCCATTTTATTCCGGCTCTAGCCAACTGTGCCAGCTGAAGTTTTCAGAGGATGTAGGTTGTCCCTATCTATCTATTGAATATGCTACAAGTATGGCTTGTAATCGCCAAGGTAATCGAATCTTTCTATTTAGGAATTCTTGTTGTTGTTTTTTTTGGATTCTCTTTTTTTTTGCATTCCCATTTGGCTTTTTTTCGTAAATTGTTGATTTTATTATGCGCCGTCACCTCCATTCTTTAGGTTTTTTGCTTTTTTGTCCGTTTTGTTGCATTACTATGTCTGGTCTGGCTGTCTGTCTGTCTGTCCCTCCAGTCACTTGAAACTGTTGTCGCCTTTGTCGTGGATTCTGTTCTGTTCCCTCTGTCTGTCTGTCTGTTGCATTCATTTCAATTGAATGGAATTTGTTGACCCTTGGCTGGGATCTTGAGCCAAGGCAATGCAATTTGGAGTCAACCTTCGTTTTTGCATTTAATGGTCATGTCGGCGGCCGTTGCTGCTGCTGCTGCTGTTGTCATCATCAGAGCTTTGCCATTTTATTCCTGGATTTTATTTCTTTGCTGTTCTTTATTGCATCTACACTGGACAATGCATGGTACAGTGAGTATGACAGGGGGAGTTGTTTTTGAATTTTTTAAGTACCAATGTTTTCTCTTTGAGTAAATCAATGGGCTTTGTTTTTTTCATTTGTTGTTCAGTTAATGCAAATCTGATTAAGAGGACTAAATTACATGCCGACCCGGATTTATTGGCATTGGTTGAATTTTCAAAGGGAGGGGTTTGGGGAAATTTAGTAATTTCAAGGGGTCATTTGATTTGAATACGAGTAGAAAAGTTTAAGGCAGACAATGAAATTTAAAAGGGGATTAGTATAAGAAACTTTAAGGTACAAAAAATGTTAAATAGTAAAACTTACGTCTGAGAGAGAGCACATTTTTGTCAACTTACCTAAAAAGAAAAATGAAAATGAAATTAATATTTGAAAATAATAGTTAAGGAGTACACATTTATTCCAAAACATATAAAGAAAGACAAAAGTAGAGGCCTTCTCTGGACCCTATTCTAATGGAGCAGCTTTCATAATGACCGATATATATAACATGGCTCATATTAAATCTGACGATATTTTTAAGAAACGGATACACCTACAATGCTCTATGTGTGGTATGGTAGACGAAGCTACTGTTTAACACTCAGCGAAGCGAGATCCATAGGATTGCAAGTCTGTACAGTTGCATTGAGGGCGACATCATATGATCTCCGGGTTGTTATTCTACACTTTATATCTCCGTACATCGTTGTAACGTTAGGGGACCATTTAACCACCTGGACCTGATGTAATAATTTCGGCGTTACTGCAGAAGAGAGCGGACTATATTCACATATGGACGCTATATTCACAGTGCGTCAAGGACTTGCAAATACTTCGAAAGCATGGTAAGAGTCGAGGGTGGTATTAATTTCTACTAAATACAAACAGCATATCTATGAACAAGCTCTCAACGAGCTTGTGCATAAAATGAAGGAATCCTTCCATGCCAAAACGTACACATGTCAAGCAGGACGGTAAGGTCACGAACAGTCTTGCAATGTAAGAACGAGATTAACGCCTTCTCTGAGGATGATACCTTTGGCGGTCCCTATAGAATTAAGGGGAAATAAAAGGGCATACGAGTTGGCCATAGAAGTCAGGGTATTGCCATCAGTAAAGTTGCTGTATGCGAAGCCTTTAGCGTAGCGGGGAAAAAACTTCGATAGGACCATTAAAATCCTATGGGGGCTCCAGATCGTGAGGAGACCAGCTTATTACTGAGGGGAAATAGGATGGAGATCAGTATAGCTCTCGGTATCATTACAGTTCACAAAGGACTACGGAGAATTTTTGCCACAAGTGACAACGTATATGGGGCGATGACAAAACGTTGGTCTATTTGCTCTGTCAATGACCGTCCTTCGCTGCTAACCCACTCCCGCGCTTATGCGGAGATATAATACCAGACTTGAACCAACTTAGAGACATAGAATGGAAAGCGATTCGAGATTTTGTGAGCAGTATGGAGTTCCTGACCAGGCGGATACCTTTTTCCGCTATCGCTGCTGCAAAAATTTTTCCGCTCCGACAAAATTATTTTTCACTCCACTCTGCTCCCGCTCCCTTTCACATTTAAATTGCCTATTACCTTTTCAAACCTTCATAAGGTAAGTGACAAACCGTTATTATACGTTATGGTCGTTCGGTTTGAAACACCTCGAAATTTTGATCTATGATCCCATATATTGTTGATCGTCTTGAAATTCTAAGACGATGTAACCGTCCGTCGATGGAAATAACGATAGCGGTCGAACGCGTTGACTTCTTAAGCTCTTATAAGCCGCTATTTTTGTCCGATATGACTGAAATTTTGCATGTAGCATTCTTTTATGACTTCCAATGACTGTGCCAAGTACGGTCCGAATTGGTCTATAACCTGATATAGCTCCCATACAAACCGATCTTCCGATTTGACTTCTTGAGCCCTTGGAAGCCGCAATTTTTGTCCAATTTGGCTGAAATTGAGCATGCGATGCTCTGTTACGACTTCCAACAACTGTGCTTAATACGGTCCAAATCAGTCTATAACCTGATATAGCTCCCATGTACACCGGTCTCGTCCTTGTTTGGTTCCTAAAGTTTTATTAAATCATGGCCTTCAACTAAATTTATTTTATGTACATTTTTAGCAGAATCCGTGGTGGTGGGTTCCCAAGAGTCGGCCCGGCCGAACTTTGCACGCTTGTTGAGGGTTACTTTATGGATTTAGAGCGCAGAGACAACCTATTACGGGCTTAGATGTATGCCCATAGTGGCATGGGGCGAATGAGAATCTGCACCTCCCCATGCCGTGTACGTTCGTCCCTCCTTCTGTATGTCTGTTAAAAGACGCTAACTTTCGAAGGAGAAAAGTTAGGCATTTGAAATTTTGCATAAATACTTCCTATTAGTGTAGGTCGGTTGGGATTGTACATGGGCAATATTGGTTCATGTTTTGACATAGCTGGAATTTAAACCGATCTCTGATCTTGACTTCTTGGGACTCTAAGAGGCTTAATTCTTATCCGATTTGCTGAAATATCGCATGAGCTCTTTTGTTTTGACTTCCAATAAATGTGCAAGAAATAGTCCTAATTGGTTGATAACCTGATATAGCTGTCATATAAACCGATCTCCGATCTTGACTTCTTCAGCCGATTTGGCGGTAATTTTGAATATGGTATTTAGTTTTTATTTTCAACATCTGTGCAAAGAATGGTCCAAATCGGAGCATAGCTGTCATATGAACTCATCTGGGGTTATGGCCTCTAGAGGGCGCTTTTCTATATGATTTGTCTGAAGTTTTGCATGAGGTGTTTCAATTTGACTTCCAACAACCGTGTCAAGTATAAACACTGGTCTTTATATTTGGCTTCTTAAGCCTCTAAAGGACGAACGTAAAGTTTTTCTATGACTTCCAACAGCCGTACCAAGTCTGCTTCAAATAACTTTTTTTATCCAGATAAAGCTCCCGTATAAACCGATCCCCCGATTATACTTCATTAAGAGTGCGCAATTTTTATCCGATTTGACTGAATTTGTTTACGACAACTTCTGTTGGTTATGAATCGGTTCATAACCTGATACAGCCTTATAAGTGGATCTCGCGATTTTACTTCTTGGTCCCCTATAAGGCACAACTCCTAACCGATTTGGCTAAAATTTTATCCAATTTAGCTGAAATTTTCTACTATGGTCTCCAACATCAAAACCAAGTAGGGTCAGTATTGATCCATAAGCTGATATAGCTTAAATAGCATAACAAAGATAAAGAGATACCGGGCAAAGAAATTGACAAAATCGTTCCACGATGAAGCGTATTCGTCTTCGGCCCTGCCGAATTTAGCACCCTTTTACTTGTTTAACTCTCCTTCAGCCCCTTCAAATCCCATACACTTCATCAAAACTATTTACATGGCAAAGAAAGTAACCAGAAATTCATATACCTGCTTCAAACTTCTTAATTATGGCTTTGTTAAAGTTCTACAACTATTTGCTTAGCGCACTTCTCATACTTCTTCTGAAAACATGTGGCATGTATGCCACAAAAATCCCTCCCGCCAACCAACCAACCAACCAACTCAATTAATTACATCTGTTTAGGAGTTCGCTCTCTCGAAATACATTAAAAGCTAAATTACGCTCATTAAATGTACATTAAATACATTAAAGAAAACACAACAACAAAATAAAACACAGCAACTGAGCATCCGCTCATACACACACTCACACACACATCGCACACATCAATTGCCAAAAACAACAGCAACCGAAGTACTTCAACTAACATGGGCTGAAGTAAAAGCAAAACAAAAACAAAACAATAAAACTACTTCAACTTCAAATAGTAATGCAGCAAAATGGCCAAAAAAGAACGAAATTCCTTTTGAATACAACGATATCGGCAACAAAAACAATTCTCATTATGCACACACACCAACACACTCACAACCATTTCACTGTAATCCACTTAAAGCATAGAAAATTCACCAGAATATTCACAAAAACCGAAACGATTGCAAAAATGCTTCCAAATGCTTGCCCATCAAAAGAAAACCAAACCCAAATCATGTGCAACAAATTGCAATGGCATCACTGCCAACAGATTGTCTAATGGCAGCAGCAACCATCAGCAGTAATGGCAAGCAAATGCTGTTGGCACTGCAAAATCTGCACATTTATTGAAAGATTTGGTTGAGAACAAAAACGAATTAGGTTTCATAATTATGGAAAGCTATTGTACAATATTTCCATAGGGCACAGTGTTGCCAGGCAAAATTTTCTTAAACAAAATTTTTGGAAAGCAGGGTATGCCGTCAATCTTCACAAACAAATATAACGACGAAATATTGGAGAAAAATATGCGAAAAATATGCTAAACAAAAAATATATTG
Source organism: Stomoxys calcitrans (assembly GCF_963082655.1). NCBI lineage: Eukaryota > Metazoa > Arthropoda > Insecta > Diptera > Muscidae > Stomoxys > Stomoxys calcitrans. The sequence goes on along the minus strand of NC_081555.1, from coordinate 95,801,908 downwards.
GATACCCTTAAAACTATTAGGGATGCCATAGCCGGCATCATTTTGTATACCCTACACCATAGGATGGGGGTATACTAATTTCGTTATTCCGTTTGCAATACCTCGAAATATTCATCTAAAACCCCATGAATTGTATAAAAATTGTTGCGCTTTGCTTGGTATACCCTCCACCATAGGATGGGGGTATACTATTGGGCTGCCCAAAAAGTAATTGCGGATTTTTCATATAGTCGGCGTTGACAAATTTTTTCACAGCTTGTGACTCTGTAATTGCATTCTTTCTTCTGTCAGTTATCAGCTGTTACTTTTAGCTTGCTATAGAAAAAAAGTGTAAAAAAAGTATAGTTGATTAAAGTTCATTCTAAGTTTTATTAAAAATGCATTTACATTCTTTTAAAAAAATCCGCAATTACTTTTTGGGCAACCCAATAATTTCGTCATTCCGTTTAAAACACCTCGAAATATGCGTCTTAGACCTCATTAAGTATTTATATTCTTGTTCGTCATGACATTTTAAGTCGATATAGCCATGTCCTCCCCTCTGTCCATCCATCCGTCCGTCTGCCGAAAACATGCAAAATTTCGAAGGAGTAAAGCTAGGCGCTTGAAATTTTGTGCAAATACATACTTCTTATCAGTGTATGTCAGTTGGGATTGTAAAAGGGCCAAATCGGTCCGTATTTTGATATAGCTGCCATATAAAACGATCTTGGGTCTTGACTTTTTGACTTCTAGAGGGCGCAACTGTCCGACAACTGTGCCAGGTATGGTGTAAATAGGTTAATAATCTGATATAGCTGCCATATAAACCGACCTTGGGTCTTGACTTCTTGAGCTTCTAGAGGGCGCAATTCTTATCAGATTTGGCTGAAATTTTGCATGAAGTGTTCTAGTATGACTCCCAACAACTGTACCAATCAAGTTTAAATCAGTCCATAACCTGATATAGCCGACATATAATCGGATCTCCCGATAAGACTTCTTGAGCCTTTAGAGGGCGCAATTCCTATCTGATTTGGCTGAAATTTTGCATGACGTGTTTCGTTATAACTTCTAACAACTGTGCGAAATATGGTTTAAATTGGTCCATAACTTGATATAGCTGCCATATAAACCGATCTTGGGTCTTGAATTCTTGAGCCTCTAGAGGGCGCATTTCCTATCCGATTTGGCTGAAATGACGTGTTTCGTTATGATTTGCAACAACTGTGCTAAGTATGGTTAAAATCGGCCCATATCCTGATACAGCCGCCATATAAACCGATCTCTCGATTAGACTTTTTGATCTTCTAGAGGGCGCTATTCATAACCAATATGGTTGAAATTTTGCATATTTCGTTTTGGTATGACTTTCAACAACAGTTCCAAGTATGGTCTAATTCGGTATATAAACTGATAAAGCTGCCATATAAAACGATCTCCCAGTATGACTTTTTGAGGTGTTTTTCCCTGACTGGTGTTTTTCTAATTGGAAATGTCATTCAAAGAACTTGACAAATGCGATGCATGGTGTGGGGTATATAAGAATCGGCCCGGCCCAACTTAGCACGCTTTTACTTGTTTCTTACTTAGTTTGTTTGCTTGTTCCGTATGGACTCAAAAACGGCTGGAGCGATGATGAAATTTTCACAGATGGTAGAGTTTGAGCCCCCTGTGAAAATAGATTACTAAACTCTTTGATATCCGAAGGGAGCGGTCCCTCCCGATTGGGGGCGGTCCCTCCCCATGCTCCAATTTCCAAGCACTCGGAGATGGGAGCACCGTTTTAAGTGAAATTTTGTATGACATCTTATGGTACCCCTAACACGAAATTGGTATTAAATTTTGGTGTCATTTTCTGGGGGGACGCCCTATCCCAAAACCCATCCGAACGGACATTTTTACCGATTGGTACAATATGGGTATCAAATGAAAGGTATTTAAGAGTAGAGTGCAAACGTGGCAACAAAATGTCACCCAAAGTGTCGGGGGGGTCCCCCACTCCCAAAAACACCACCCAACAGGGCACTTATACCGCTTTTGGCAATATGGGTGATTTAGCGGATGTGAACATTCGCCCAAGTTATTGGGCTTTTTAAAACAATCTGGATGGTTCAACGGTAGGAACTACAAGGCATTTTCCTTCTTCTGTTTCTGTGGTAGTACAATGGACTAAGTAAGGCTAAAGGCAGACTGCCAATTAAACCTAACCTAACCTATATCAGGTTATAAACCGATGTGGACCGTACTAGGTACAGTTGTTGCAAGTCATAGCGCAACACTTCAGCCATATCGGCTTCCAGGCGCTCAAGAAGTCAAATCAGGAGATTGGTTTATATGGGAGCTATATCTAAATCTGAACTGATATGATCCATTTGCAATCCCCAACGACCTACATCAATATTAAGTATCTGTGTAAAATTTTAAGCGGCTAGGCTTATCCTGATTTCGACAGACAGCAGATTTTGTTAGCTGAAAAAGCAGTAAGAAATGTTTGCTAATACAGCAGCCTTATGTTTGCTGAAATAGCAGTAAGGTCTGCTTTCCCCTTTTCAAAACAAAAACTGCTGTTTTAGCAAACATTTTTGCTGTTTTGAATAACAATCTTGGTTGAGTGTATATGCATATCGAAGTTCTGAAGCCATTATATGTTTACAAAATTAAATTTGATACAAAATTCCAACCAAATACCACTTGGAAAGTAAAGGAAATCAATGCTTATGCTTAAAAACCCGGACTCTGGTTATGACTTCCAACAACTCCTTCACATATGGTCCAAATTCGTCCATTAACAGATATATAAACAGTTTTCGGATCTCTATTTTTTAAGCCGCTAGAGAGCGCAGTTATTATTCGATGTGGCTGAAATTTTGCATGAAGGGTTTAACCATCAACAACCAAATACGGTTCGAATCGGCTCATAACCTGATATGCAAATTGCAAATTTAGCCCATGAACATTCCACTAAGGAACAGGGGCAAACTTCTAACCTATCAATGAGTGCAGTCCAATTCAAGTTTAAGCTCAATGATAAGGGGCCTCCTTTTCAAAGCCGAGTCCAAACTGCGTGCCGCAGTGCGACACCTCTTTGGAGAGAAGTTTTACATGGCATATTACCTCACAAATGTTGCCAGCGTTAGGAGGGGGAGTTGGCGCTAAAAATTTTTTCTGATGGTCTCGCCAGGATTCGAACCCAGGCGTTCAGCCTCATAGGCGGACATGCTAACCTCTGCGCTACGGTGGCCTCCATAACCTGAATTAGCTCCCATATAATCCGAGATTTTGACTTCGTTAGCCTCTAGAGGGCGCAGTTCTTATTCGATTTGTCTGAAATTTTGCATGAAGTGTTGCGGTTTGATCATCAACAACTGTGCCAAGTAACGGTTCAAATCGGTTCATAACCTGATATAGCTCCCACACAATCCGATCTCGGATTTTGACTTCATTAGCCTCTAGAGGGCGCAATTCTTATCCGATTTGGCTGAAATTTTGTATGACCTTGTCAGGCCTTTTATGGCCTGAATTGGTTTATAACCTAATATAGCTTCCACATAAACAGATCTCCCAATTTTTTATTCTTGAGCTCCTATAGGGCGCTATTCTTATCCGATTTGACTGAACTTTAGCACAATTAATTCCACTTTGATCTCCAACAGCCAAACCAAGTGTGGCCCTAATGGCTTCATAACTTGGCATAGCTGAAATAGTATAGCATTCTTATCCATTATCCTTTGCTTGTCTTTAAAGAGATATCGGCCAAAGAAATTGACAAATTCGATCCATGGAGGAGGGTGTAAAAAAGATTCGGCCCGGCCGAACTTAGCACGCTTTTATTTGTTCTTTCTTTCTGCTCTTCCAAACTTTAAACAACACTGTTGCGGTTTTTTTATTTTTGCTATTCTTGACTATAACCCTTAAAAATCATCACAATAGCTTCCATACTTGCCTCTACCATTATACCACCACCTCAATAGCAGTGGTCGGGAAAATAAAAAAAAATCCTTCCAATATTTAAAGAAACTCACATTAGTCGCTAATGTGGAAATGTAGTATGCGTTGGCAATTTTCAGAAGAAAAGTTCTCATTTCAATGAGAACTTAGTGGCGAAAGGCATATTGCTGGGGTCTTTGCACTACACATTTATGAAGCTGAAAATGAAATTTCCAACAAAGCAAACCAAAAAAAAAAAGGGAATAATGAGCTAAACGCATTAATAGCTTCCAGGGCTGGCAATTTCAGCAGCTCTTCACAATTGCTAGTAACAAAATTGCGTGAGTGTGTGTTATGCGTTTTGGCTAAGAAGAGATGATGAAGTTATTCATTCATTCGCATGGACAGCTACTGACGCTGGCAATTGAGTGGGTGGCTGGAAGCGGCGTCTGTGGCGCCTAAATCTAATGTAGAACCAAAAAAGCAGCAGCAGACAGTTATAAGAGTCTATCCATCTAAGAAGGAAACATTTCTTTGGCCATATGGAGTGGAGTGGGTTGAAAATGGTGCTTACGAACACTTTTGGAAAATTAATTTTCTTAAAAAAAAAAAAAATAAAATTTTACACACTTAAACCTCCCTTTTGTGCAACTTTTGACCATTAGTTGCACATTTAAAATGATTTAAAATTTTCTTTTGTTTTCATTTGAAAATGTTTCTGTTCTTCAATTTAGCCAAGGCATTTAAGAAGCAAGCCGCACTAGACTTTATTTATGAGTTCATATTTCTTTTTTAGTTGTTTTAGCTGAAAATCCCCCAGCGTTTTTTATGGGCATTTCTTTGCATTTTATTTCTCTCATTTGATGGGCTACAAAATACACACACACACATATTCATTGGATACTTCTAAGACTGCGAGTTTTTTCATTTTGTTCTACTCAACTCAACATGGGCCAATGGCCAGAAATGCATCTCTTCATTCAACTTAAATGGAAAAAATAACTCCACATCTACACATTTCACTTTGCTTTACTAAAGCCACACGTATATATATAGACCAAAACCCAATAAAAACGTTAAATAAAAATGTTTAAATTGTTTCTAAATTGCTTTGTAATTGATTTGCCAAAGTGCATGCGGAAATTTGGTCAATAATTTATGGCTATTTAGTTTTCTATATTTTTTTTTTATTTTCCTTTCCATCGATTGGCAATCACATGTCCGATTCTGGGGTCAACGAAAAGGTCAAAAGTTGAATGTAGCTGAGATTTATGTGATCTTTTATTTTTTTAGACATAAAAAATGCAATACAAAACTATTGAAATGCCATTTTCAATTGAATCTATAGAAGGTTTTTATTTTGGGTTTGCTTCATGTATTTGGAGAGAGGCTTTGCAGCCAAAATTTGTTTTTAAAACACAGAAAAAAACAGAGTATAATGTAAAACAACAACAAAAAGTATAAATAAATGTCCCAAACAATCGCATTGTAGCAAATAGGAAAGCTTTATTTAGTAGCTTCATTTGGCTGTTTTTCGTAAAAATTATAAATAGTCACCGTGAAAGTGTTGCATACTTTTGGGGTGTAGAGAAACTCTTTTTCGCTGTTTCATAGTTTTAGGTGCCGTAATGCACAGGTACAAAATATGTTAATGTTTATTAATTTTGTATTTGCAAATAAAAAAGATAAAGGTTTTATATAAGCACAAAATCCATAAATGTGAAAAATTAACAAACCAACCCATTTTCATAACAAATTGAAATTTTCATTATGAAAAATGTTACAGAAAAATTTTGTCTCTGTCGCATACTTAGGGCGTAGTAAACCTTCACATATGGTGAAAAGATTGGATTCTTAAAATAAGAAAAATTGGGTTTTAAACTTATTTTAGCTGTTATTCATAAAAAGGTGAAATGTCTATTACAAAAAATGTTGCATACTTTAAGGGGGACAGAAAATTTTGACAATGTTGCACACTTTTAAGAGATGGAGTTACTTTAATACACTGACATGAATTATTTTAATGGCCGTTAAACCTATTGCCCCGACAGCCGAGTGCCTGGGTCATGGGTTTGATTTCCTACAAAGGCCTTTTTCCGTCGATGCTGTGATATCACAATGGCTGAGTCTAACTTAATTTTGGTTTTTAAATAAACACAAAATCCATAAATGTGAAAAATTACCAAAACAATCCAAAAATTCTGATACTAACTGATTTTCATAACAAAGTGAAATTTTCATTATGAAAAATGTTACAGAAAAATTTTGTCTCTGTTGCATATTAACAGTGGAGTAAACCTTCACATATGGTGAAAAGATTGGATTCTTAAAATAAGAAAAATTAGATTTTAAGCTTATTTTAGCTGTTATTCATAAAAAGGTAAAATGTATATTACAAAAAATGTTGCATACTTTAAGGGGGACAGAAAATTTTGCCAATGTTGCACACTTTTAAGAGATGGAGCTACTTTAATACACTGTCATGAATTATTTTAATGGCCGTTAAACCTATTGCCCCGACAGCCGAGAGCCTGGGTCATGGGTTTGATTTCCTCCAAAGGCCTTTTCCGTCGATGCTGTGATATCACAATGGTTGAGTCTAACTTAATTTTGGTTTTTAAATAAACACAAAATCCATAAATGTGAAAAATTACCAAAACAATCCAAAAATTCTAATACTAACTGATTTTGATAACAAAGTTAAATTTTCATTGTGAAAAATGTTACAGAAAAATTTTGTCTCTGTCGCATACTTACAGCGTAGTAAACCTTGACATATGGTGAAAAGATTGGATTCTTAAAATAAGAAAAATTTGATTTTAAGCTTATTTTAGCTGATATCCATTAAAAGGTGAAATGTATATTACAAAAAATGTTGCATACTTTAAGGGGGACAGAAAATGTTGCCAATGTTGCACACTTTTAAGAGATGGAGTTACTTCAATACACTGACATGAATTATTTTAGTGATCGTTAACCTTACCGCTCCTACAGCCGAAGGCCTGGGTCATGGGTTTGATTTCCTCCAAAGGCCTTTTCCGTCGATGCTGTGATATTACAATGGCTGAGTCTAACTTAATTTTGGTTTTTAAATAAACACAAAATCCCTAAATGTGAAAAATTACCAAAACAATCCAAAAATTCTGATACTAACTGATTTTCATAACAAAGTGAAATTTTCATTATGAAAAATGTTACAGAAAAATGTTGTCTCTGTCGCATACTTACAGCGGAGTAAACCTTGACATATGGTGAAAAGATTGGATTCTTAAAATAAGAAAAATTTGATTTTAAGCTTATTTTAGCTGATATTCATAAAAAGGTGAAATGTCAATTACAATAAATGTTGCATACTTTAAGGCGTACAGAAAAATTTTTGTCTATGTTGCACACTTTTAAGAGATGGAGTTACTTTAATACACTGACATGAATTATTTTAATGGTCGTTAACCCTTTTGCCCCGACAGCCGAGGGCCTGGGTCATGGGTTTGATTTCCTCCAAAGGCCTTTTCCGTCGATGCTGTGATATCACAATGGCTGAGTCTAACTTAATTTTGGTTTTTAAATAAACACAAAATCCATAAATGTGAAAAATTACCAAAATAATCCAAAAATTCTAATACTAACTGATTTTGATAACAAAGTTAAATTTTCATTGTGAAAAATGTTACAGAAAAATTTTGTCTCTGTCGCATACTTAGAGCGTAGTAAACCTTGACATATGGAGAAAAGATTGGATTCTTCAAACTAGAAAAATTGGTGTTTAATCTTATTTTAGCTGATATTCATAAAAAGGTGAAATGTCTATTACAAAAAATGTAGCATACTTTAAGGGGGACAGAAAATTTTGCCAATGTTGCACACTTTTAAGAGATGGAGCTATTTTAATACACTGAAATGAATTATTTTAGTGATCGTTAACCTTACCGCTCCTACAGCCGAGGGCCTGGGTCATGGGTTTGATTTCAAAGGCCTTTTCTGTCGATGCTGTATCACAGAACAATGGCTGAGTCTGTTGAAAACATAGACCCACAAAAAAAAAAATCACGAAATGTTTTTTAATGAAAAATTTAATAGAAATTTAATACTCTTTCTATTAAAAAATTTATTGAACCTTGTATGAATTTTATATACATAAAAGTTTATGAACCGGATCAGACCATACTTGTCCGAAATGTTGGAGGTCACAGTTGAATCCATTGTGCAAAATTTCAGTCAAATCGGGTAAAACCTGTGCAGCCTAGGAGCTCAAGAAGGAGCTATATCAGGTTATGAACCGATTCAGACCATACCAATTAAATCGGATAAGAATTGGACCCTCTAGGTGTTATATAGAAGCTAAAGAAGTCACGTCGATGAATCAGCTTATATGGGCACTATATTCAAATTTGAACCAAATCTGGGCCATTTGCAATCGCTAATGTCCTACATTTATATGAAGTATATGTGTGCAAAATTTCAAGTAGCAAACTTCGCCCATTCGACCGCTATCGTGATTTCCACTGACGGACGGACAAGATTATGTCGAATGTCTCGCGGGAGGGAGGATTGGGAGGCGAATGCTGTGTTTGAAAAGGATGAGACCGTGGACTTCACAGATGGCTCCAAGAGAGATAGAGCCAGAGACTGGATTGGGGGTTCAATCCAAAACATTCACATTGGTATGTCGGTAAGACTGTCGGAAGAGTGTAGGGTTATTCTACCAGATGTGTATATCATTACGATAGCAGCAATTAAAATCCTAGGAAGGAATTTATTGCCTTCGAAACTCGGGATTAATAAATGACTTCCCTCAAGGCTTGGTTTCGATGACAATTAGTTGAAGGTTGGGCGGAGTTTTTGGAATTCCTAGGGGAACTCGGCATAGTGAAGAAGAGCGGATGCGGCCACTGTACCATTCTGGAATGACTGAGGAGGATCTAAGAGACACCGAGACCGGTACAAAAAAGGCTCTTCGAAATTCACTTTCACGAGAGGGAGGAGTGGTAGCTGAATAGTTTGTTTGAAGATAATGAGACCTTGGTCTTTACAGATGAATCCAAGATAGAGCCAGAGATTGGAGGTATATTCTGATACTGGATGTCGGTGAGACTACCTGAAGAGTATAGAGACTTTTAGGCAGAGATGTGTACTATTAAAATAGCAGCAATTGAAATCCTGGGAAGAAATTTACTGCCTTTGAAACTCAAGATTTATGTATGGCGGCTCTCAAGACCTTGAGTTCGATGACATTGAATCGAAATTTGTGCTGATGTGTTTAGAATCCCTGAAAAGAAGGCCACCGTAAAGCAGAAGCTAGCATGTCCGCCTATGACGCTGAACGCCTGGGTTCGAATACTGGGGAGAACATCAGAAAAAATGTATAGGCGTGGTTGTCCTCTCCTAATACTGGCGACATTTGTGAGCAACTATGCCATTTGAAAATTGGCCATCGGGCCAATCCAGTACGTACAACCGGCTGCCATGGGACTATAGAACATGGTATGGCAGCCATGTAAAAACTTGTCTCCAAAAAAGGTGTCGCACTCCACCTCGCCGTTCGGACTCTTTGAAAATATGGTTGTTGTTGTTGTTGTAGCAGTGTTGTAGCTTCAATGCACAATGAAGAGGCAGCCCTTGCCAACGAAAGACTCAATCGGACCAATTTGGTACGTTCAACCGGCTGCCATAGGATTATGAAAAAATGGTATGACAGCCATGTAACAACTTCTCCTCAAAGAGGTGTCGCACTGCGGCACGCCGTTCGGACTCGGCTATAAAAACGAGGTCCCTTATTTTTGAGCTTAAAACTTGAATAGGACAACACTTATTGATAACACTATGTGAGAAGTTTGCCCTGTTCCTTAATGGAATGTCCATGAGCAAATTTCCATTTAGCATTTGAAAAGGTTTCAGGGTCAGTATATACCGCTAACTATGATTACCAGACACGAAATCAAGGGAGCGCACCAATATGCCGGGAAGGGCATCTCCGCTAAGGGCGAACCAGTTCCACTGGTGTATTACTAAACGCAGTGGGTAGACAGGTCGCAGTGTGGCTCTGAAAATAGATGCCAAACTGAGAGCAGTCTCTGGCCTTCCATCGGATTAGGCCGAAGAAACTGTTGGTTTTTATAAAAGGTCACTAAGGGTGTATGAGCACCACACAGCCTGGAACTTTAAGATCCTTTCTCACTAGTGTTCATCGTCACCACGAGAAGCTCAGGCGAGAGCTACAGGACGCACATAGTGGTTGCAAATAGTGGAATGTTGCATACGGAGTAGCTGCAACTGCAATCCCGTACAATCAGCGGTATCTAGTGGAGGGTCTCAATGAGAGGATGGGCGGCACCGGCTTTTATATGTCTCTTAAGGTCGAAGGAACTGCTGGCCTTTGATCAAAGGTCACTGGTTAATATTATCCAGGAACAGGATGACTATGAGCATCACACAATCTGAGAATTTTGAGCTCCGATCTATGTAGTGTTCATCCGCATTATGAAAAGCTCAGCTGAGAGCTACAGGGCGCGTCCACAGGATGTTGAGTTGAGCTTAACCTGCAGTCGTCCTGTTCATCGTCATTATGAGAAGCTCAAAACTACAGGACGAGTCCACAGGTTGCAGATAGTGGAATGTTGGATAAGGAGTAGCTGCAACTACAGTCCCGGACAATCAGCGTTCACTATTATCACGACACTGGATGTCTATGAGCCCCACACAGTCTGGAACATTGAGCTCCGATCTGTGTAGTGTTCATCGTCATAAGAACGAGTCCACAGGTCGCAGATAGTGGAATGTTGCATACAGAGTAGCTGCAACTGTAGTCCCGGATAATCAGCGGTACCCTGTGGGGCGCTCAGTGAGAGATCCGTCAGTACAGGCTCTTGATTAAAATCTCTTTAGAACAAAAAACCTGCTGGCCTTTGATAAAAATTCGGTGATCAATATTATCCCGGCACTGGATGTCCATGAGCACCACACAGTCTAAAATGTTGTCCTCCGATCTGTGTAGTGTTCATCGTCATTACGAAAAACTCAGCTGAGAGTTACAGAGCGCGACCACAGGATGTTGAGTTGCGGTTAACCTGCAGTCGCAAACAATCAGCGGTATCGAATGGAGAGTCTCAGTGAGAGTCTGAACGGCACCGGCTTTTACTTAAAACCTGAGTGCCCATAATGCTCGTTATGTCAAGGTGAGTTATTGTCGCCTTTAAATAACCAATGGCTACGACTTTCCAGCGTTCGATCCTACAAACCGGGGCGAACAAGGATTGCTACCTCGATATACGAATGTGTCTACAACAACAACAACCGAAGTTATAACCAGGCACTGTGGGATAGGCTATATGTGTGCTCAAATGGGAAACCCGCATAGTGATTGCTGCCAAAGCTGCCTTGATAAGGATGCAGAGGAGACGATCTAGCACTTGCTCTGCTCATGTTCGGGTGTACAGTGGCACATGCTCTCTTCGATCTCGACGATCTTTCAGATATATCTCTGGATGTCTCCGCCGGAGCATGGATAAGATTGGATGGTTTCGGCGCGATGACATCCTACACATACGATCAAGAATTCGTGGACCAGCAGGACCAATTTTTGGCACCCACAGAAAGGACACTCAGATGAGTGTAGATCGATGAACTTACGTGTGGGAGTGCGGGATAAAAGCTATCTCCGACTCTCTTCTTGCTACTTTTTAAATTTTCTGGGAGACCACTTTCTTCTTTTTCAATGCGCCTCTCCGGGCTCCGAGTGAACTGAACTCTAATGTTGGCTACCCATTCAACCTTCTACTAAATACAATATTTCCCCTGAACATTCCATTAAGGAACAAGGGATACTTCTCTTATATCTATGAGTGCAGGCCGATTATAGTTTAAGCTCTATGATAAGGGGCCCCTTTTTTATACCGAGTCCGAACACATAGCAGCAAAGCGACACCACCATAGCAGCAAAGCGACACCACCATAGCAGCAAAGTGACACCACCTGGTGTTAACACGTCAGGATACCTCACAAATATACGCAACTCTAGTAAGGAAGTCAGGAATAACCACAGCTGACAATTGTATCTGATGTTCACGCCGAGGTTTAAACCCAGGCGTTCGTTGTCATAGGTGGACACGCTAGCCTCTGTGCCATGTTGACCACCTAAACCATGATAAGATCCAAGGAGTTTAGTGGGGATAAACACTTTGGGACATAAAAGATGTAAACAGCTTAGAAATTTGTAAATCATACTTCTGGCTGACTTCCATCTGTATGGCATACGATTCGAAGATGGCTCCTTCAAACCTAAAGTTACTGCTAAAAGCTGCTTCTGCAGGGAAGAAGAACCTCATTGAATAATTTAAAAATCTATGCAACATGTTAATCACTTTTTGCCCCTTAAACCCCGAATAGTTTAAAAAAGTCGTTTCCATCTTTTCCCGCTTCCACATTTTTCATTTGTTTTATCTAAAAGTTACCTTTCTGCCCCAGAGAGGATTAAAGCATCTTTGTTGCCTTTGAGTGTGACTGTTTGGTTTGGCTTAACTTTTGTGCAAAAGTCAACACTAATTGCAATTTGCACCATAAACTTGTGTTCTGACGTTCTGACCACACACTGATGCCACTTCCATTTACATCTCTACCATCCACTTATTCGATTTAAAATGTGCTGTGCGGCTACTGTCAGTGCTCATGAAGATACGGAAGAAGAGCATAAGAAATGGTTGCATAAAAAAATGGACATGAACATTGAAACTAACATAAATGCGTATCCAAGGAGATGGCAAGAGAAACAGAGGAAGGGAGAGATAGAGAGAGAGATGAAAATAATACTTGGGTCAACCATTAAAAACTAGAGATTATGGATGCCATATCAACAAAGTTGAAAAAAAGATTTTTTTTTAAGTTAATACCAACGAAATGGAAAGAAAACAAGCAATGAAAGTGGGGGGAGAGGATATTTAATCAATGGCGACAAAGTTTTCTATAAAAATAAAATTTTTACCAAATTTCCTATAAAAATAAAATTTTTACCAAATTTTCTATAGAAACAAATTTTTTAGAAAATTTTCTATAAAAAAAAAAATTTTGACAAAATTTTCTATACAAAAAAAATTTTAACAAAATTTTCTATAGAAAAAAAATTTTTTCAAAATTTTCTTTAGAAAAAAATGACAAAATTTTCTTTAGAAAAAAAATTTTGATAAAATTTTCTATAGAAAAAAAAATTTGCCAAAATTTTCTATAGAAAAAAAATTTGCCAAAATTTTCTATAGAAAAAAAATTTTGACAAAATTTTCTTAGAAAAAAAATTTTGACAAATTTTTCTTTAGAAAAAAAAATTTTGACAAAATTTTCTACAGAAAAAAATTGACAAAATTTTCTTTAGAAAAAAATTTTTGACAAAATTTTCTATAGAAAAAAAATTTTGACAAAATTTTCTATAGAAAAAAAAATTGACAAAATAGAATATAGAAAAAAAAATGTTCACAAAATTTTCTATAGAAACAAAAATGTTCACAAAATTTTCTATAGAAAAGAAATTTTGACAAAATTTTCTATAGAAAAAAAATTTTGACAAGATTTTCTAGGAAAAAAAATTTTGGTAAAACTTTCTATAGAAGAAAATTTTTGACAAAATTTTCTATAGAAAAAAAATTTGACAAAATTTTCTTTAGAAAAAAATTTTGACAAAATTTTCTATAGAAAAATTTTGCCATTATTTTCTATAGAAAAAAAAATTTACAAAATTTTCTATAGAAAAAAATTTTGACAAAATTTTCTATAGAAAAAACTGTTGACAAAATTTTCTATAGAAAAAAAATTTACAAAATTTTCTTTAGAAATAAAATTTGGACAAAATTTTCTATAGAAATAAAATTTGGACAAAATTTTCTATAGAAATAAAATTTTGACAAAATTTTCTATAGAAAAAGGTTTTTGAAAAAATTTTCTATAAAAAAAAAACTTTGACAAAATTTTCTATAGAAAAAAATTTTTAAAAAAATTTTTTATAGAAAAAAAATTTTGAAAAAATTTTCTAAAGAAAAAAAATTTTGACAAAATTTTCTATAGAAATAAAATTTTGACAAAATTTTCCATAGAGAAAAAAATGTTGACAAAATTTTCTATAGAAAAAAAAATTTTGACAAAATTTTCTATAGAAAAAAAATTTGACCAAATTTTCTATAGAAAAAAAATGTTGACAAATTTTTCTATAGAAAAAAAAATTTGACAAAATTTTCTATAGAAATAAAATTTTCACAAAATTTTCTATAGAAAAAATTTTTACAAAATTTTCTATAGAAAAAAATTTTTACAAAATTTTCTATAGAAAAAAAAAATTTGACAAAATTTTCTATAAAAATAAAATTTTGACACAATTTTCTATAAAAATAAAATTTTGACACAATTTTCTATAAAAATCAAACTTTGACAAAATTTTCTATAGAAAAAAAATTGACAAAATTTTCTATAGAAAAAAAATTTTGACAAAATTTTCTATAGAAATAAAATTTTGACAAAATTTCCTATAGAAAAAAAAATTGACATAATTTTCTATAGAAATAAAATTTTGACAAAATTTTCTAAAGAAAAAAAATGTGAAAGAATTTTCTAAAGAAAAAAAATTTTCACAAAATTTTCTATAGAAAAAAAAATTTTGACAAAATTTTCTATAGAAAAAAAATTTTCACAAAATTTTCTATAGAAAAAAATGTTGACAAATTTTTCTATAGAAAAAAAAATTTGACAAAATTTTCTATAGAAATAAAATTTTCACAAAATTTTCTATAGAAATAAAATTTTCACAAAATTTTCTATAGAAAAAATTTTTACAAAATTTTCTATAAAAAAAATTTTGACAAAATTTTCTATAGAAAAAAATTTTGACAAAATTTTCTATAGAAATAAAATTTTGACAAAATTTTCTAAAGAAATAAAATTTTGACAAAATTTTCTATAGAAAAAAAATGTTAACAAAATTTTCTATAGAAAAAAATTTTGACAAAATTTTCTATAGAAATAAAATTTTGACAAAATTTTCCACCAGAGGCCTTGGTCTGTTGCTGCTGTGGTATTGCAATGGACTTAAAATTGTCTAAGTGACTTTTTAAAGGACTGCCACTCTTACCTAACCTAAACTACATATAAATCTGCACCGGTTTTGATGAAATGAGTAAAGAGCGACTCAAAATTGTGGCTTCTACCGCTTTAAAAAGGTATATCGGTTGAAAGATATATATGGCAGCTATATCTAAACCTGATCCAATTTTGATGAAATTTTACACACTTATTAAGAGGTTACACGAGACATCTCATGCTTAATTTTGTAAGGATCGGACCAAAAGTGAGGATACTAAAGACTGAAAAGGCCACATCGGATGGATATCCGACCCATATTGGAGTCGGATATCAAGACCCCAAATGCTACTCACTGTTTTAAATTTCAACAAAATCGGAGAACAAATGCGCTTTTTATGGTCTTTAGGCCCCAAAGCTAAAGATCGGCCTCCATGGCACCTATATCTAAAAATAGACCAATCTGGACCATATTCGGGACAGATGTTGGGAGTCTTAATATAACTCACTGTTCCAAATTTCAGCGAAGTCGGATAATAAATGCGCCTGCTATAAACCTTAGACCAAAAATCGGCAGATCGGTCTATATGGTAGGTATATCCAAATATGTTCCGATCTGAACCATTTTTGGTTCGGTTAGCGACTGGCCATATATAACTCACTGTTCTGAGTTTCAGAAAAATCGGGTAATAAATAGGCCTGTTATAGGCTTAAGACCCTAAATCGGCGTATTGGTCTATATGGCTAGCTATATGTACATATGGTTCGATATACACCATATGTGGGTCGAATATCAAGACCTCTAATGCTACTCACTGTTTCAAATTTCAGCAAAATCGGAGAACTAATGCGCTTTTTAAGATCTTTGGACCCTAAAGCTGAAGATCGGTCTCCATTGCAGCTCTATCGAAATATAGCCCGATCTGGACCATATTCGCAACAGATGTTGAGGATACAATTCAAAATGCATGACCATTCCACTAAGAAACAGAGGCAAACTTCTCACATATCAATGAGTGCAGTCCGATTGAAGTTAAAGCTCAATGATAAGGGGCCTCCTTTTTATACCCGAGTCCGAACGGCGTGCCCTTGAGCAACACCTCTTTGGAGAAAAGTTTTACATAGCATAGTACCTCACAAATGTTGCCAGCATTAGAAGGGAAAAACCACCACTGAAATTTTTTTCTGATGGTCTCGCCAGTATTCGAACTCAGGCGTTCAGCGTCATAGGCAGACATGCTAACCTCTGCGCTACGGTGGCCTGCCTTGATACAATTCACTGTTCCAAATTTCGGCGAAGTCGGGTAACATATGCGCCTGTTATAGGCTTAAGGCCCTAAATCGCCAGATCGGTTTATATGGCAGCTATATCCAAATATGTTCCGATCTGGACCATTTTTAGACCAAAAACCGGGGGGCTGAATAACACTTACCATGTCAAATATCAGCGAAATCAGGCAATAAATGTGCCTGCTAGGGGCTTAAGACCCTAAAGCACCAGATCGGTCTATATGGCAGCAATATCCAAATATAGTCCGATGTGATCCATTCAAGAATAGTTTACAGTCCGTTAAGATCACACATTCGTTCACTCTTGACGTTCTCGCGTGAAAACCACACCATCTCACGAATTTCGTGATCGCCTGAATCTCCTTCTGCAGGATCGTATTATGGTCAGGCCGTCTTAAACAGATCTCAGTCCTTAGGTTCTCAATGCAGACCCCGTGGCCCACTCTGTCCTCTAGCTTTGATCCATCCTTGAAAAATGATCTTCCATATGGCAATACTAGGGTTCCATCAATCCAAGTCTGTGCCGCTGGCAGCAGTTCCTCGCACTCGACCTCAAGTGTCATCTCAGGTATCTGATCGGAGACCTTTTCCGTTCCATCCAGATTTCCTATTGTCGCCTCGATTTTACCGCAATGGTATGAGTTGCTCCTATCCTTTATGCTTTCTCCCATCACCCTAAGTCTCATAGCCGCAGTGGCTGCCTCGCATTTAATCTGCATGTAAATGGGTCGAATATCTAGAATAGGCTCCAGTGCCCTAGTGGGCGTGGACCTCATCGTTCCGCTTATGCAATGGGTATGAGTTGCTCCTATCCTTTATCCTTTCTCCCATCGCCTTAAGTCTCATAGCCACAGTCTCACATTTAATCTGCATGTAAATGGGTCGAATATCTAGAATAGGCTTCAGTGCCCTAGTGGCCGTGGACCTCATCGCTCCGCTTATGCCAAGGCAACATGTTCTCTAAATCTGTCCTTATGGTGGACTTTTTCTCCATCGCAGTCCACCAAACTACTGAGGGGTAAGTAAGTATTGGTCTAATCACGCTCCTGTAGAGCCCCATACTATAGCTCCCATACTAACTGATCTCCCGTTGATACATCTTGAGCTTCTAGGGAGCGCAATACTAATCTTATTTGGCTGATTTTTTCTGCTATGACGTTGTCAATGATGTTCAAAAGATGTTGTGTCAAGGATGGTGCAAATCGATCCAAAACCGGATATGGCTCCCATATAAACCGATCTCCCGAGTGTACTTCTTAAGTACCTTGAGGCCGCAATTCGTATATAATTTGACTGAAATTTTGGCTTAACTAAATGTTTATGATTTTTTAGTAAGGGAATTATTAATTAGCTTTTGTTTTCTCTTTCACATAATTAGCCCCTTTTTCCCCCCTTTCTTTTAAGCAAGTGGCTTGTACCATTTTTCACTAAAGAGTTAAAACAAACTCACCACTTGCCTAATTCCAATTAACAATTAGCGCACAAAATAACAAAGCCAAGCCACAGAGTGCATAAAAATGATTTTTATTTTCTACAACTCAAGGATATCCTGCTTATTTCGTTACATTTCGCTTTGGTACTCTTTCCCAAGCAACCGACCGACCGACGTACCTCTTCAACAAGGCAAACAATAAGGATTTGTATTATTTCAGAATTTCTATTACTCCCAAACATCGCTCCTGTATGTGCCCCAGGAGTCCAAGTGCACCATGAAAAAATCCTTTCAGAACCTAGTCGATACCTCAAACCATATTCCAAAGGAAAAAGGCTCATCTATAGCTGAGAGTCAGTTGTGCTGGCACTCTAAGGCTTAGGGTGGCATGGCAACAAATGTTGTCGTTTGGCATTGCTTGCCGGGTTGGCTCAACACTTCCATCCAAATGGCAGCTTGTATTTTCATTACAAATACATTGTTGCCATCCATTTCTTGTTATTCTTTATTCCTCTTCTCGGTTGTTTTTTTTTTTTTTCTTCTCTCTCAATATGTTGAGTGTCTGAGTGTGAGTAGGGATTTAAGCTGTATGAGTTGAGGTGGTTGTAATGTAACTGCTCTGTGTGAAAGTGAATATGAAAACATGGTAGAAACATAAGGATTTGCATGTAAAGGATTTCCATTTGTTGTTGTTAATGCTCTCTCGTCGCTCTCTCTTAACAGTTTTTTTGTTGTTTCTTTGGTTGTATTGTTGTTGAACTGAGGACGTAAGGATTACGTGGACGAAGGGAAAGTTGCTATTTATCATTGAGGTCTAATAGAAAAACTAAGAATAGTTGAAGGTGATTTCTAGGGGATCGTGTGAAGATGGGTTTCATGCATTTTAAATTTAAATGAAAATGTGCTGAAGAAAACTTTGTTTTCCCTCTCCTAATGCTGGCAACATTTGTGAGGTACTTTGCCGTGTAAAACTTCTCTCCAAAGAGGTGTTGCACTGCGGCACACCGTTCGGACTCGGCTATAAAAGGGAGGGGCCTCCCCTTGAGCTTGAATCGGACTGCACTCATAGATATGTGAGAAGTTTGCCGCTATTCCTTAGTGGAATATTCATGGGCAAAATTTGCAAATTTGCATTTTGCTGAAGAAAACTAAATAGCATACAGAGGAAATTCCTTTCAGATGCTTAGGGAAGGTCTCCTAGTCCACACAGTAGTTGCAGAAAGAATCTTAACATCCAAATTTCAACGAAAGAGATTCGATTCATTTGGAAAAGGAAGTTTGATACAGAAACATTCTCAAATGGGCAGACCGTGGAATAAGGGCTATTAGGGATCGGTGCTCTTTATATGAAAGACATGGGAGGGAGCAGCTCATACCATCGCGGTATGATATAATCGAGGCGACGATAGGAAACCTGAAAGGAAGGGAAGAGGTTTCCGATCGGATACCTGAGATGAACCTTGAAGTCGAGTGCGAGCCACTGCTGCCATCGGCACAGTCTGGGATTGACTGAACCCTAGTATTGTACCACGGATAGATCAAAGCTAGAGGACAGAGTGGGCCTGGGGGTTTACATAGAGAACCCAGGAACTGAGATCTGTTTAGACTGCCTGACCATAATACGGTCCTGCAGGCGGACATTCGGGCGATCACGGAATGCGTGAGGTGGTGGAAGGAAAAAAGAGGAAACTTTTCGACTTGTCTTCGGCTTTTTAAAGATTGATACCCCTAAATGAGTACTTAGAAGTTTAATATCCAAAACATATTTACTGAGTTTTAACTTACCCAAATTCTTGGATTTTTTTTGGAAATTTGTACAAAAACTTACCTAAAAAGAAAAACAGAAGAAAAATTTGTTTTTAATAAATTGTTAAGAAATACATATACAGAATATGAAAGGGACATTGCAAAATAAAAAAAAATCAAAATTCGTATTCCCAAAAATGTTGAAAAAATTCCCAAAATCCCCTTAAATGGGGAAAGATGTTTGAAAAGGTAAGATTTTTTCAATATTTTCAATTCGATTCTTCTTTTCGAATGTTTGCAGCTAGGTTATTGAAACATTTTGCTATTATTTGGAGGACTAATCATATCAATTGAAACAAGTCACCTTAAGCCTTGTCGTTTTATTTCAAATTTTTTGAAAAGAAAAAATTTTTTTTTTGGGAAATAAATAGTTGCCACCGTAGCGCAGAGGTTAGCATGTCCACCTATGATGCTGAACGCCTGGGTTCGAATTTTGGGAAAAAGTACAGAAATATTTTTTCAGCGGTGGTTATTCCCTCCTAATGCTGGCGATGAGGTACTTTGCCATATAAAACCTTCTCCCCAAAGAAATGTCGCACTGTGGTATGCCGTTCGGACTCTGCTATAAAAAGAAGGTCCCTCATAATTGAGATTAAACTTGAATCAGACAGCACTCAATAATATGTGAGAAGTTTGACACTGTTCCTTAGTAAAATGTTCATGAAAAAATTTCCATTTTGCAATTTGAATAATTGTCATTAGAAAGATCGCCACCTAAAAAATGTATACCATTATTGACCATGATATATTCCTTCTGCATATTTAAGGGTCCAACACAACTAATTTTCCCGAAATTGAGCAATAAATGCGGAATTTTTGTATTCAGACCTTATAAAGAGTGATTTCTTAGCTATTATCTTTTTGCCAATACTGGTTTAAACTGGTCAACCACGTTTCGCGTTTTGCTTCACTGTCAAACGTCTTCAGTTTGGTCTGTAATTTAACCATAAATCGTCTTACAAACGAACAACGCTTGCAAATGATTGAATTTTATAATCAAAATGCGTGCTCAGTTAAGAAAGTTCATCGCCCGCTTCTTCCATCTTACGACGAAGCTCATTTTTGGCTCAATGGGTATGTAAATAAGCAGCATTATCGATTTTGGAGTAACGATCAGCCAGCATTGCAAGAGCAAACCAATGCACCCAGAAAAAATCACAGTTTGGTGCGGTTTATGGGCTAATGGCATCATTGGACCGTACTTCTTCAAAGATGATTAGCGCTTCCGTGAGATGCCATCCAACTTTTTTTGCCCAAAATGCAAGAGCTTGAATTCCATGACATTTGCTTTCAACAAAACGATGCCACATGCCACACAGCACGCGTAAAAATGGACTTATTAAGAGGCAAGTTCGGGGAACATTTTATTTCACGTTTGGGACCGATCAATTGGCCACCTAGATCGTGCCATTTAATGCCTTTAAACTATTTTTTCGGGAGCTATGTTAAAGCTCATGTCTATACAGACAAGCACGCTTCAATTGACGCATTGGAAGACAACATTGAAGCATTTATTCTTGAGATATAGCCCTAAATATTGGAAAAAGCATGCCAAATTGGACTAAGCGAATGGACTATTTGAGGCACAATCACGGTCAACATTTGCATGAAATAATCTTTAAACATTAAATTATATGGACAATCGATTCAAATAAATATTTCATGCATTTTCTGAAGTTTATGTGTTTTTTTTTAACTTTCCTATAGCTCTTAAAATCAAGCTTTATATGATCCAATGAGGAATCGAATACCATTAATTGTTCCCAATTTCAACAAAATTGACAAATAAATTCGTAATTTGTGGGGTTCAACTAGTCGAACGAACTTATCTAGAGAACGAACTGAACTAGTGACAGAACTGATATAGTGAACGAACTGAACTAGTGAACGAACTGAACTAGTGAACGAACCGAACTAGTGACAGAACTGATGTAGTGAACGAACTGATATAGTGAACGAACTGAACTAGTGAACGAACTGAACTAGTGAACGAACTGAACTAGTGAACGAACTGAATTAGTGAACGAACTGAACTAGTGAACGAATTACATCGGTGACAGAGCGAAAGAACTGAACTTGTGACCGTACTGAACTAGGGAACGAGCTCGGGATATCTATGAGCACCACACAGGCTGAAACTTTGCGTCAATTTTTCATCGGTGATTATCCCCTCCTATTGCTGGCAACATTTGTGAGGTATTTTGCTATGTAAACACTTCACCTGAAGAGGTGCCACTCTGCGGTACGGCGTACTGTGCCCAATTCAACTAATTTTCCCGAAATTGAGCAACAAATGCGGAAGTTTTGTATCTAAAACCTTATTTATGATCCAAAAAAGGAACTGAAAACCATTAATTTTTCCAAATTTCAACGAAATTGGGCAAAAAATGCGGAATTTTTTGGGTGCAACTAGTGAATTAATTGATCTAGTGAACGAAGTGAGCTAGTGAATGAACTTAACTAGTAAAACAACCGATTTAGTGGGCAAACTAAAGTAGTGAACAAACTTAACTAGTGAACGTACTGAACTAATTAACGAACTGAACTTGTAAACGAACGAAACTTTTAAACGAAATGAACTAGAGAACAAATTGAATTAGTAAACGAAACGAACTAGTGAACCACCTAAAGTAATTAATGAGCTGAACTAGTGAAATACCTGAACTTGTGACCGAACTGAATTTGTGAATTGAACTAGTGAATGAACTCAACTAATGAATGAACGCAACTAACGAAAGAACTGAACGTGTGACCGAACTGAACTAGAGAACGAGCACAGGATAGCCACACAGGCTGCAACTTTGCGGTTTGATCTGTGTGGTGCCCATTGCTGCCATGAGAAGCATAGCTGAGAGCTACCGGACACGTTAACAGGTTGCGGATAGTGGAAAGCTGCAAAGGACAATCTGCGGAATCGTGCAGAGTCTCTGACAGCGGCCGGACGGTGCCTCTTAGTGTATTCGTTGGACAAAAATAGGTAAGAGTAAACTAAGAGCTCTAAAATTTTGCACAGAGGTATATTTGAGTTTAATATAGAAAAAAATTGAAGTATGGTCCAAATCGGTCTATAACCTGATATTGCTCCCATATTAACTGATCTCCCGATTTAGCTTCTTGAGACCCCAGTGTAGCAATTATTATCCGATTTGTCAAAAAATTTTGACAAATGACACCTATTAAGAGTCTCAACAACTAAACAACTACCAAAAGTGTGGTCGCAATTAGTCTATAAGCTGATATAAATCGATCTCCTAATTTAACTTCCAGAGCCTCCAGAGGTCGCAATTTTTATCCAATTTTGCACAGTGACTTCTGTTATGACTCTCATAAACTACGCCAAATATGGTCCAAATCGGTGTATAACCTGATACAGCTATCATATCAGCCAATCCCTTAATTTGAATTCTTAAGCCTATACAAGGCGTTTACTTTAACTCAAAACTTTATCCACGAATTGCATTTTCCGATTTAACTGATTTGATGTTTATATTAAGTTTTGACTTTTTGGTGTATTCAGGGCACTATGATAGAATTTTCCGGCGAACATTTTTGTAGAATATTTTGATATGCTACAATCTCAATTTAAAGAACTTTTTAACCCTGCTTCCAAATAGGGGCCAGAATATCTTTTTTAGCTTCTTTAGGACCTTAAATATAATTTTTTTTTTTTATCTTATTTGAAGGTTTTTTTAAAAGATTAGTGAAAAATTTAGTTTTTCATATTTTCATTTTCGATTCATGCATTTTTGTCCACCGGGCAACACTGTGCTCCGGCTCTTGCATAAATACTTAGTGATTATGATGCTCGATAGGATAACGCGAGTTATTGGCGCCTTTTAATAACCAATGACCACCCTGTTCCCGCGGCGATGGCTCCTTTGAACTGGAACGTCATCTACATAAGCTTGACGAGGATAGTCACCTCCACATGTTAATGTAGCTACAACAACAAGATCAACTAGTGAACGAATTGAAATAGTAGATGATTTGAACTAATGAACGAACTGAACTCGGGAATGAACTGAACTAGTGAATGAACTGAACTAGTGAACGAACTGAACTAGTGAACGAACTGAACTAGTGAACGAACTGAACTAGTTCAGTTTCATAACTCTATTCCCATTGCTAATAATTTTATTCCCTTCATATCTCCGATCTTATTAATTTCCAAACGATCTTAAAACAAAACTCTTCAAACAAAACCAATTTCTTGCCATTTTAATTGCCATGATGACTAAAAATAAAAATCAATAGGTTTTCACAAAAGTTTCCAAGAATTGAGGTTCCTTTGCCGAAAGTTCTCCCCATGGCATGGCCATAAACAACATTAACGCCTTGTACTTTGTGGAAGGTCATCAAAATATTTAGAACAGAAAGTCATTAGTTCCTGATATATGAGCCATATATTACATTGGCATCAACATCAGCGCAAGAATGTTGATGGTGGTGCAGCAACTTAACCAAGAATTTCCCAGAGTAAGAAAATACTTGGGCAACCATGTGCATTTAGAAAGATTGAGCAAAAAATCGACAATAAAGTCAGCGAAATAAAAACAAAATAATTTCCCATAACTCAATCCTGTAGGTGAGCCCAACTGTCCGCCACAACATGAGGGAAAACAAACACACGCACACACACAACATCATAGTTTCATAAATTTTCATCAAAAAATTGAAAAGCGACCAAACGACATAACACGACGCATTTCTTTGGGAGCTCTTTATAAAATGTTTTAGCTTTTCCTCAGATTTCCTAATGAAAAACGATAATAAAAGATAAAATATCTACTATCAATGTTTCATTCAGAGTGTCTAGGGGCCTAGTGACTTCTTGCTGCTGCTGCTGCCCAGCTGCCAAAGGAAGGGTGTTGGGGTTTGCTATACCACAAGTATCAGCTGGCTGCCACAAAACTTATGCAAACACTTTTACAACATTTCTTTGCCGCTTGCTCGCGCTGCCTGCTGGAGAAGAGCTGCAGCTGTAGAAAACCCCAAGGAATTGTGTGTGTGGATTTGCGTCTAGGTTAAGGCAGCGTCAAAAAAAGGGGGAAACGATTTATGTTCTTACTTCGCGAGTGGCAGAAATTTTTATTGGTTTTTCCACCAGACATGTTAGAAGAAGAATGAAACAATGATGACAGACACAGAAAAAAATTATGGAGAATTTTTGAAAAAACTTTTCAGTTAAATTAAAAAAAAAAAAATTATCAATGAAAACATTTTTGGCAAAAATTTCATCAAAATCATCATCAAAATGCCGGCTGAGTATTTGGACCCAAATTTTAATACGATATTCGTTTTCTAGTCTGCAAAACCCTTCATTTGATACCCATATTGTGCCCAGCAGTCCACTTTTGGATTTGGGTGCCGTTTTTGAGGTAAAGGGGAAGGCCCGCCACCATCCAATATCAAAAATTAATAAAGCCTATGTTTCCTTCCAGACAAATCCACACAATCTGTGAACTTTTTAAGATAATCGGTTCAGACGGTTTTGATTCTACGGAACAATCAAAAAAAAAACCAAACATAAAAAACCCAGTCCCATATAGTCATGATATGGGTCATATGACCATTTGAGGCGTTTTTTGGGGGAAGGGTGTTCCATTATACTTCGATCTGATTTTGTATGCCAGATTCGTAATCTATTCCCGAATACCTTTCATTTAAGCCCCATATTGACATGGACGTCTAATATGTCTGTTTGGAATAGTTTTGGGCTTGGAGAGGCCCGATGGGTACTTAGACTCAAATTTCAATACCATATTCGTATTATACTCCCCAATGCCTTTTATTTGGAACATATTATCCAGACCGGTCCACTTTTGATTTAGGGTAGTGTTTGTGGCATAAGGGGGACGATCCGCCCCCCCCTTCCGATATCGAAAAATTATAAAGCCTATATTTCCTTCCAGACCAACCTGCACAACATGCGAAAATTTTGAGAAAATCGGTTCTGCCGTTGTTGAGTCCATATGGAACAAACAAACCGAGAACTATATAGCCGTGATTGGCTAATGTGCCCATTTTGGGCGTTTTTGGGGAAACCCCTATACTTCGACATGGGTTAGTATACCAGATTCGTTATCTATTCCGTCATACTTTTCATTTGATACCCATATTGTCCTTATCGATCCACTTTTTGATTTTGGGTGGTGTTTTTGGGGTAACGGGGGAGGGTCCGCCCCTCCGATTTCAATAAATTATAAAGCCTATTCCTCCTTCCTGACCATATTCGTAATCTTCTCCCGAATACCTTTCATTTGAGTTCCATATTGTCATTATAGTCAAATAAACCTATTTTAAGGGGTTTTGGGGTTGGGGCGGCCTCCCAGTTACTTGGACCCAATTTTTTAGTATGATATTCGTACTTTACTCCTGAATACCTTTCATTTGAGTCCCATCTTGTCCCGATCGATACACTTTTATTTTTGGATAGAACTTTTGGTGTAAGGGGGAGGGTCCGCCCCCTTTCGATATCACAATATTTTATATAGCCTATGTTTCCTCTCAGACCAACCTACACAAAAAATTCAAATTTGATCAAGATCATTCCACTAAGTAACAGGGACTAACTTCTCACATATCAATGAGTGCAGTAAGATTCAAGTTTAAGTTTAATGATAAGGGTCCTCCTTTTTATAGCCGAGTCTGAACGGCGTGCCGGAGAGCGACACCTCTATGGAGAGAAGTTTTTACATGGCATATTACCTCACAAATGTTGCCAGCATTATTAGGGAAAAACCACCGCTGAAAATAAATTTTTTCTGATGGTCTTGCCAGGATGGGAACCCGCGTCATAGGCGGACATGCATACCTCTGCGCTACGGTGGCCTCCTACGGTCTGTAATTAAAAGGTAATCGGTTCAGCCGTCCATGAGTCTGTACTGGACAAACAAACAAAAATTGATTTTTATACCCTAGACCACTACCGTGGTGAACTGTGGTGTTTTGTAACAGCCCGAAGGAAGAGAGATAGACCCATTGATAAGTATGCCGATAGACTCAAAATCACTTTCTGATTCGATTTAGCTATGTCCGTTTGTCTGTCCGTCTGCCTGCCCGTCTGTCTATCAGTCCGCCTGTCCATACTGATTTGTGTACCAAATACAGGCCGCAGTTTTACTCTGATCGTCTTAAAATTTGTTATAGGGAAGTTTTTCGGCCCAGAGACGAAGCCTATTGAAATTGGAAAAAATCGGTTCAGATTTGGGTTTAGCTCCTATATGTTCGTCCGATTTGCATTAATAAAGCAATAAATATGTCATTTGTTAACCGATTCTTTCGAAATTTTGGTGCCAAGGACTATCGACATTACTGGTGAATTTCAGTGAAATCGGTTCAGATATAGCTCTCATATATATATATATATATCTATATATATATATATATATATATATATATATATATATATATATATATATATATATATATATATATATATATATATATATATATATATATATATATATATATATATATATCCCGATTTTAACTCCTAGAGTCAGAGCAAGCGCATTTATTGCTTAATCTTGCCAAAATTTTGTACAAGGCTTTCCTCGACAACTACCACAATATCTGAGAAGTTTGCTCGAAATCGTTTCAGATCCAGATATAGCTCCGATATATATGTTCGTCCGATTTGCAGTAATAATGCAATAAAATGGTCATT
Source organism: Stomoxys calcitrans (assembly GCF_963082655.1). NCBI lineage: Eukaryota > Metazoa > Arthropoda > Insecta > Diptera > Muscidae > Stomoxys > Stomoxys calcitrans. Next base: position 95,774,753 of record NC_081555.1, on the reverse strand, counting down.
TGTTAAGCGATTCTATTGAAATTTGGTGCGAAGGATTTTCTCTTGACTCTCGACATTACATGTGAATTTCATAGAAATCGGTTCAGATTTAGATATAGCTCTCACATATATATATCGCCCGATTTTCACCCCAAGAGCCAATGCAAGCGCATTTATCGACCAATCTTGTCAAAATTTCGTACAAGGCTTTCCTCGACAACTACCATACTATCTGAGAAGTTTTCTCGAAATCGTTTCAGATCCAGATATAGCTCCGATATATATGTTCGTCCGATTTGCAGCAATAATGCAATAAAATGGTCATTTGTTAACCCATTCTCTCGAATTTTGGTGCGAAGGATTTTCTCTTGACTCTCGACATTGCTGGTGAATTTCATAGAAATCGGTTCAGATTTAGATATAGCTCTCAAATATATATATCGCCTGATTTTCATTCCAAGTGCCACTGCAAGCGCATTTATTGACCAATCTTGCCAAAATTGTGCACAACGCTTACCTCGATGCCTACCACGATATATAAGAAGTTTGGTCACAATCGATTTTAGGATAGGTGTAGGGTATTATAAAGTCGTCACCGCCCGACTTTTGCTCTTGCCCTTTCTGGTTTTCTTACTAACAAAATTTTTTTATACAATCCATCCACTAGTACAACTACAAGTCTTAGAATTTGTTCCCCCCCGAAAAAAAACATGATTTTTTTCACAGTGTACAAACTTCAACTATGCGTCTCTGCACAGACAACGTGGCTACCACAAAAACAGCGACAACGATATCCAACACTTGCCACAGCACTTGAGGTGTGAATGAAGAAGATTGAAGACAATTTCAAAGGCCGTATTCAAGATGATGGTGGGGTGGGGGAGGGGGAGGAGTTAGAGGAGGACAACCATAAAGTGGAGGTGGAATTTGGTGGCAGCACTAAGATAGCGTGAAAATGGGTGTTAGTTGGGGATGGTTGAGCACGATGCCAGAGGTTCTGGCAGGCAGGCAAAAACCGTTTGCCGCAAATGTTTCAAGTTTTCAACTTTAATGAGGTGTCTGCAGCTACAAATCTACAACTTCTCGTTTTCATTTAATGTAACTCATCACTTGCGCTTCAATCGTCGCTAAGGCTCCCCTACCTACCCCCTCCTTCTGACCTCTTTGCCATAGCGCGTTGAAAGATCAAATAGCTCGAGTCCAATGAGATATTGATGATGGAGTTTTAGTGCTTTCAAATTAAATGCTTGAAAATTTGTAAGTCATTAAAAATTCAAAACGAATTACACACCAACAACAGCAACAGCCAGCAAAAAAAAACAAAAACCAAAACGAAGGTATATTAAAGTGTCACCAAGTCAATTCCTTAATGAATATTGCGCCTGGCGGTAGCGGTAGGGGGTTTGGAAATAAAAGTCGAATTAAACATTCTTTATGCCCGACAGCTGACAACTTGAATGAGGTACCATTAGCTCAAAAGTGCCATGAAAAATGCATTTGATGTGAAATGCGTTATGTGAAGGATTAACTTGCGGTCGCCACATCGCTCAAATACAAAGTAGTCAAAATGTAATTGCGGTTATTAAGAGATAGATGAGTATGTGTGTGTGTACGTAAAACAGCAATGCATAGCTAATCATAAACAAATACAAAAACACTGGCAATACAAAGAAAAAACAAAAACAAAAACAATTACATAAAGTATTTTCGAAATCTTATTTTAACAAGAAACAAAAACATTAAAAAAAATTTTATATTCATATAAGATCAGTTGGACCCAATTGTCGATAACTCGGCCACACATTTCAGCCGAAACGGTCGTTATTTCTCATATGTCGTCCAGGTCCGTATATTCCAATTCAGTCCAAATATAAGCAGTGTGAGCATGGAGCGGTAGCGTTGTCCATTAACGGTAACATGAAACGATTGGCATTATCGACGAAGAAGTATGGCTCAATGACGCCGCCGACATGCAAACCGAATCAAAATAACTACAAAAAATAACTGTTTGGTGCGATTTCCATGCCAGCGGCGTCATTGGGCCAAACTTCTTCGTCGATAATGCTAATCATTTTTCGTTACCGTTACTATTAATTACTATTTTTATGGGATATTTGTCAAAATTTTAATATCAAAAAAAAATGTTATCGAAATTTTACTTTAGGTTAGAAAAGAAGGAAGATGTGAGTCCTAGGACTAAATCCAGATAGCTAAGGCGGGGGTGAAAGCGCTCATCCCCACACAAACAAATCTCAGGAAAGGTACGTTAGCAAGTTCTCCAAGATCGCATAAGAATCGGCTCCCCAGAAAGGAGAGTCTACGTCCATGCATACCCGGGCATGAACACAGAAAGTGCTCGTTAGTCACCTCCTCATTCTCATCGAAGCAACTCCTGCAAGTCATTATGCGGTGTTATCATGCAAACCGCCATGCGGCCTACGGCACAGTGTCCGGTTATAACCCCCGTTAAGGTACTCATCGACCTCTTATAGAACGCCAGCAACTCCCTCGTCCTACTCCGGTCGATGAGAGCCCAAAGCGCCCTAGCGGTCCGGCAACCATCCGACGAGTCCCATCATGCCACCGACGCCGCTCTGGCCATCTCCTCTACTATGTTCAGTAGCTCGAAAAATGGCACGTAGGCAAGACCGGTAGCTGGTTCGCCAGGAGCAGACGAATCCCTCCCGCACATTCACCCACCTCTTACTCCATCTTGGAACCATCGGTGAAGATCAACGTCTCATCTTCTTCAAATACAGCATTCGCCTTCCATTCATCCCGTTCAGGAAAACAAATCCTTAAAGCCCTAATCCCAGTTGGTATTGGTGGTAGGTAGTCGGAGGTCCTCCTCAGTCTACATTCCGCATCCGGTAGCTATTTACCGCATCTGCTGTAGCCGGTAGTTATTTACCACATCTGCTACCGTGTCTGCATGAATGTTTTCTAGACCTGCTTCATGATATACTGCTTGATCTAGAGGTTCTCTCTTGTAGCGCTGAACCCCACGCTCCAGATCATGTAGATCTACCTTAAGACTCCTGGCGGTGAATCATCACAAGATGATGATTTGGATGGTCTCTGCGATAACAGCCCAAAAGGTATTGCTTAGACAGCATGTGGTTATGTCTTCGCTCGGGTAGGATCTTTGTCTCCTGATGAAGGTGGTCCACATGAGAACTGAGGAGACAGCCCGTCGCAGTTCGAAGGGTGGCATTTTGACAGATCTGAATATTATTCCACTGCGTGTCACAAAGCTGACGAGACCACACTGTCGCGGCATAACTTACCACAGACCGGTCAATTGCTTTGTACGTGGTCAACAAGGTTTCTTTGTCTGCACCCCAAGTGCTGCGGGCAAGTGACTTGAGGACCTTGTTTCTACTTTTGACTTTATCGCTTATTGCTGTGGCATGTGGATAGAATGTGTAAGAGCTGTCAAATGTGACACCAAGTATATTGGGACACTTGATGGTCGCAATCATTTCTCCATCGACCATCACAGTCCGCACGCCATGGGGAACTCCCTGTTTCACTCTAAGGTGCTTCGACTTCTTATCCCTAAATTCCACAAATGAATGGCGACCAGACAGATAATTCGCGACCCAGCGTTTCAGACCTGGCTGAAGGGACGTGCTGGCGATGTCCTCAAAGAGTTTGGCAAGGCTGACCGCGTCGAATGCCTTCGATAGGTCCAGTGCCACGAGGACCGTTCTCTCACATGGCCTGGGCTGATTGAAGCCACGGAAAATGTGTGCAGTGATGGCATTGTTGTTGTGCTATGCAGTCTTCGAAATCCATGTTGATGTTCGGCGAATGGAAATTCTTCTACGAGGCTCGGGAGGAGTAATGCCTCAAGGGTCTTCGCTACTGGTTCGGTTCGCTACTGCCGCAAAATCGGTTCCTTTTCAGGCTTCAGTAGCGGGATCGTTTTGCCCATTTTCCAGACATCGGGGACTATAAGAGTGTTCTATAATAGGTTGAAAGCTGTAAGGTACTCAACTCCAGGTAAATCCAGATTCTTCAGCATCAATGTAAAGATTCCGTCGTGGCCCAATGCCTTGGATGATTTGGCACCACGGATGGCATTCGTAACTTCATCCACGGTAGATTGTGATGGCTGTTCATCGGCTCGAAGACCGCGAATACGGCGAATGGCTCTCCTCCTTGCCCTGTCATTCTCGGGATGCACAATAAATTGACGGTTGAACAACCTGGTGCATCTCTACGGATCAGTCACAGTTACGTCGCCAAAAGTGACTGAGGTCCTGTCATCCCGTCGACCGGGGTTCGAGAGTGACCCACAGCTGGCCTAAACCGGTGCCTAAGTTACATTGCTCCAAGTGTTTCAGCCACAAATTCCGGTTATGTTCGTTGACTAGCTGACGAGCTGAATCTGGATGGTGAGAATTATGGGGAGGTGCCTCTCCCATGACGAAAAAAGAGAAAACGCGTACATTTTCATTGTTCGAGTAAAATATTTAAGTTGGACCACTGAGAGCTCGCTCGTGCACGCTCGAGTGTTGGCTTGGCCTCTTGCCTTTTTGATAACAAAAAACAACACCCGTGAGGGTGGCCGCGTTGATTTTGAGTCCCATGTCGATGCAGATATGTGTGGCTTAGCCCGTGAGGGCTGCCGTGTCCTCTTTGTATTTGTGTATATCGTCCTGTTGTATGTATGGTGCATACTTTTATATGTTAGCCTAAGGTCGGCTTAGAGCGATTCATTTCTTCCAGGTGACCAATGCGGAACTGTTTGGGGTTCAACTGGTAGTAGTCTTTTAAGGCTACGAAGTCTGACCGGAGACTTTAATCTGGTACCACGGGTGCCAGGAGCTCCTGGAACTTCGAATCCAGCCTGAAAATGGTGAGGCCCCAGTAGGGTAGCAATGTGGTGGCTGTGGTTTGTACCCAAATCGCGAGTAGAGCATAAGCTCGGCGCGGAGTTGCGTTTTCAACCGGGTGCCATGACCCATACATCGGAAGGAGTTTTAGGTAGTGTTCTGCTCCTAACCAAGGAGGTGAACACGTCTAAATACGTGGGATCAAATTGGTAGTCATTTGTGGGTTACCACATGTGGAGGCGTTGGTAGACGCCTTGATATTCCTCTTCCAGGACAACTTCGAATCGAGGACTATGCCAAGGTACTTCGCCTCCTTCGACAGTTGCAGAGTGATCCCGTCATAGGACGGGAGTCTGAACGTCTGCACTCCGGTATCGTGTATCTATGTGTGAAGAGCGCCAGCTCCGTCTTCCTTGGGAAGACCCATTTTTGGTAGCCAATCACTACAATCTCCTCGGACCCCTTTCCATGATCTCTGTGATCGTCTACGGAAACCTGCCACGGAAAATCGGTTCATAATCTGGTATAGCTGTTATATAAACCGATCTGGGGTCTTGACTTCTACAGCCCACAGAGCGCGCAATTCTCATCCAATTTGGCTGCAATTTTGCATGAGGTGTTTCGATATGACTTCCAATACCTGTGCGAAGTATGGCGCAAATCGGTACATAACCCGATATAGCTGCCATACAAACCGATCTTGGGTCTTGACTTCTTGAGCCTCTAAAGGGCGCAATTTTCATCCGATTTGACTGAAATTTTGCACGTTGTGTTTTGGTATCACTTTCGACAACTGCGCTAAGTATGATTCAAATCGGTCCATGTTTTGATATAGCTGCCATACAAACCGATCTTGGGTCTTGACTTCTTGAGCTTCTAGAGGGCGCAATTCTCGTTCGATTTAACTGAAATTTTGCACGCAGTGTTTTGGTGTCACTTCCAATAACTGTGTTAAGTATGGCGCAAATCGGTACATAACCCGATATAGCTGCCATATTAACCGATCTGGGATCTTGACTTCTTGATCCTCTAGAGGGCGCAATTTTCATTCGATTTGACTAAAATTTTGCACGTGTTGTTTAGGTATCACTTTCGACAACTGCGCTAAGTATGATTCAAATCGGTCCATGTTTTGATATAGCTGCCATACAAACCGATCTTGGGTCTTGACTTCTTGAGCTTCTAGAGGGCGCAATTCTCGTTCGATTTAACTGAAATTTTGCACGCAGTGTTTTGGTGTCACTTCCAACAACTGTGTTAAGTATGGCGCAAATCGGTACATAACCCGATATAGCTGCCATATAAACCGATCTGGGATCTTGACTTCTTGATACTCTAGAGGGCGCAATTTTCATTCGATTTGACTAAAATTTTGCACGTGTTGTTTAGGTATCACTTTCGACAACTGCGCTAAGTATGATTCAAATCGGTCCATGTTTTGATATAGCTGCCATACAAACCGATCTTGGGTCTTGACTTCTTGAGCTTCTAGAGGGCGCAATTCTCGTTCGATTTAACTGAAATTTTGCACGCAGTGTTTTGGTGTCACTTCCAACAACTGTGTTAAGTATGGCGCAAATCGGTACATAACCCGATATAGCTGCCATATAAACCGATCTGGGATCTTGACTTCTTGATCCTCTAGAGGGCGCAATTTTCATTCGATTTGACTAAAATTTTGCACGTGTTGTTTAGGTATCACTTTCGACAACTGCGCTAAGTGTGATTCAAATCGGTCCATGTTTTGATATAGCTGCCATACAAACCGATCTTGGGTCTTGACTTCTTGAGCCTCTAGAGGGCGCAATTCTCGTCCGATTTGGATGAAATTTTATATGTCGTGTTTTGGTCTCACTTCCAATAATCGTGTTAAGTATGGCGCAAATTGGTACATAACCTAATATAGCTGACATATAAACCGATCTGGGATCTCGACTTCTTGAGCCTATAGAGGGCGCAACTATCATCCAAATTGGCAGAAATTTTGTACAATGGCTTCTCTCATGACCTTCAACATACGTGTCTAATATGGTCTGAATCGATCAATAACTTGATTTAGCTCCCATATAAACCTATCTCCCGATTTTGTTTCTTGAGCCCCTACAAGGCGCAATTCTTATCCGAATGAACTGAAATATTACGCAATGACTACTACAATGTTCAGCATTCATTTAAGGTCCGAATCGGACTATAACTTGATATAGGTCCAATAGCATAACAGTTCTTATACAATATTCTTTGTTTGCCTAAAAAGGGATACCGCTGATAGAACTCGACAAATTCGAGCCATGGTGCAGGGTATATAAGATTCGGCCCGGTCGAACTTAGCACCCTCTTACTTGTTTTTTTTTTCTGTTCTATGAAAAATTTAGTCAAAACTTGATTGCTTTTTTTATAAATCTTCTATAAATGATTTTCTTTGAAATAATTTCTTGAAGTGTCTATAATCTGATGTTGCTTAAATGATTCTATCCCAAATGGAGAGCCAATAAAATGCCCACCTATCGCTTCGCCAATTATTTTCCCAAAAACTAAATGACAAATGATCTCAGACAACCTTTTGTGACTTGGAAAAAATTTACAATTTAATCTTTCAATTGAGCATGTGTTCAATTTAATTTAATTTTTAATTAGAAATAAGTGGTCTAATCATTAGATTTTGGAACCAAACCAATCCAATCAAGACGAAGAAACAGAAACCCCTATTGCTTATTGCAAACTCAAATGACTTTGGTCCATGACTGTGGCATGAATGGAATGCAAAAAACAAAAATTGGAATCGTTCGAAACGAATCAATTGCACAACACCACAGCAACGAGTTTAAGGCCATGCACGGCAGGGGGGTGTAAATAAAACATCAACAGATGTCTTTGATTAACTTTTGCTCTATTAAACAATAAATAAAAGCATCAGCGATGCCATGGAAAACACGGCAACGAAAAGTCAGTTGCTGCAACAGGAAGGCAGTAAGGCAGAGCAGCAGAGTGCATTTCATTTAACGGCGCAACAACCCCCCGCCGTTGAAATGTAATTTTAACAAAATTGATATGAGAGTGTTTGACTTGACAGGCGACGGCGATACCCCACGAACATGAGCGTCAAACGTTGAATGCAAAACAAAAAACAAACGATGATTGAAATATTTGTACAACATCATCAAATCGATGGACTGGAATTGACATCAATCCCAAATGACAACAAATAAAGCGAACAACTAAATTTTGCCAGCAAAACACTATGGGCAAAGAAATCGAATTTTTAAAGAATTCCAAAGGGGAAGGAAGTGAAAAGAGTTTGTCAACAATTTGCTTAATCAAATTTAGTTAAAACGATGTACACCATGGGCAGACCCACAGAAATCTTAAAAAATACACCCCGTCATGGCAAAAGGACATTCACCCACCCATTAAAGTGTATGGCGATAAGGATATCAAAACAAAAAAAAAACACGCCCACTTTTTTATGGCCATATGAGTGAAAAAAAAAACATTGACACAAAATGCATGGCACAAAGGTTGATGCAGCAGCAAGGATTAGTTGGCATACTTAAGCCAATATGTCCATTTGTTTGCATATATCCTTGCCTAGGGCGCTCGCGAGCACAACACTCCATAAATCCTTGTTTGCTTTGGCTTGCAGAGCATCCCTTAAGGCATGGCGAACATACGCCAACCACATACACACACACACATCTATAGTTGGCTGAAAAGCAAAAAAAAAAAACTCTTTGGCTCATTCATTCATTCATTGTTTCATTCATTTGTTTGTGTTTGTGTTTGTTCAGTGCGGGACTATAAGAAAGGCAATAATGAACAGCGATCGACCTTCAGTTGGAATTTCTTTTGACATAATTTTCACAATGTGCGTGACTAAAGGTTTTTGTTTTTTTTTTGTCGGGGTTTCATTGTGTGTATCATCTAAGTATTCGAGCAATGCCCCTTAACATGCTGTGAATAAGAAAAATTGTATGGATTAGAAAAGGGGTAGGTATGATAAGGTTGGGAAAAAAAAATAAACAACTTAAATTTAGACAAAATCGTTGGTACCACGGGTGTCAGGAGCCCCTGGAACTTTGGTTCCTGCCTGACAATGGTGAGGCCCCATTGGGGAGCAACGTGGTGGCTGTGGTTTGTACCCAAATTGCGGGTAGAGCATAAGCTCGGCGTGGAGTTGCGTTTTCAACCGGGTGCCGTGACCCATAGATCATAAGGAGATTTAGGTAGTGCTCCGCTCCTAACCAAGGAGGTGAACACGCCCAAATACGTGGGATCAAATTGGTACTCATGTGTGGGTTACCACATGTGGGGGCGTTGGTAGACGCATTGTATTCACCCTTGGGCCTCGCTGGTTTGGGCCGTGATGGCAGGTATCTGTGTAAAACTCGACATTCGTTATCATCTCATATATATAGAAAATATATTTTGATAATATTCAAAGATTTGGGCAAGATTTTCCCTTGCATTAAAATTTGTACAAAATTTTCTGCGGAAATAATGCTAAGTTCGGCTGGGTCGAATCGTTTATAACCTCCTCTATGGATAGCATTTGCCGAGTTCTTTGCGCAGTATCTCCTTTTAGGCAAACAAAGAATAATGAATTAGAACTTTTTTATGTTGAAAGTCATGGGAAAAGACGTTGTATAAAATTTCAAATGCCAAATCGGATGACAATTGAGCCCTCTAGAGGCTCAAGAAGTCAAGACCCAAGATCGGTTTATATGGCAGCTATATCAGTTTATGAACCGATTTGAACCATACTTAGCGCAGTTGCTGGAAGTGATACCAAAACACCACGTGCAAAATTTCAGTCAAATCGGACGAGAATTGCGCCCTCTAGAGGCTCAAGAAGTCAACAACCAAGATCGGTTTATATTGCAGCTATATCAAAACATGGACCGATTTGAACCATACTCAGCGCAGTTGTTGGAAGTGAAACCAAAACACCACGTGCAAAATTTCAGTCAAATCGGACGAGAATTAAGCCCTCTAGAGGCTCAAGAAGTCAAGACCCTAGATCGGTTTATATGGCAGCTATATCAGTTTATGAACCGATTTGAACCATACTTAGCGCAGTTGTTGGAAGTGATACCAAAACACCACGTGCAAAATTTCAGTCAAATCGGACGAGAATTGCGCCCTCTAGAGGCTCAAGAAGTCAAGACCCAAGATCGGTGTATATGGCAGCTATATCTGGTTATGAGCCGATTTGAACCATACTGATCACAGTTGTTGGAAGTCATACCAAAACACCATGTGCAAAATTTCAGTCAAATAGGACGAGAATTAAGCCCTCTAGAGGCTCAAGAATTCAAGGCCTTAGATTGGTTTATATGGCAGCTATATCAAAACATGGACCGATTTGGCCCATTTATAATCGCAACTGACCTACACTAAAAAGAAGTATTTGTGCAAAATTTCAAACGCCTAATTTTACTCCTTTGAAAGTTAGAGTGGTTTCAACGGACAGACATGGGGTCTTAGACGACTATTTCGAGAAGTTACAAACAGAATGTCGTAATTATAATACCACCATCCTATCGTGATACCAGGCAAAGAACTCGACAAATGGGATCCATGGTGGAGGGTATATAAGATTCGGCCCGGTCGAACAAAGCACGCTTTTACTTGTTTTGTAATGTTATGTAGCCTCGCAAAACATATGCATACAAAAACCAGTAAGAAAAGGCAAAGGCCGGTGCCGCTTGATAATACCCTACACCCACCCACCCAAAGTGAGCGCTATATCTAAATCTGAACCGATTTCGAGCAATCTTTATGGACATAGTGGAAGTCGTAGAGGAAAGCGTTGTACAAAGTTTTGCGAAGATTGGTCAATAAATGCGCTTGCATTGGCTCTAGGAGTGAAAATCGGGCGATATATACATATATGAAAGCTATATCTAAATATGAACCGATTTCTATGAAACTCGCCAGTTACCTCGAGAGTCATAAGAAAATCCTTCCTGCCAAATTTCAAGAGAATCGGTTAACAAATGACTATTTTATTGCATTATTACTGCAAATCGGACGAACATGTGTATGGGAGCTATATCCAAATCTGAACCGATTTTTTCCAATTGTAATAGGCTTCGTCTCTAGGCCGAAAAACATGCCTGTACCAAATTTTAAGACGATCGGATGAAAACTGCGACCTGTATTTTGTACACAAACCAACATGGACAGACAGACAGACAGATAGACGGAAAGACAGACGGACAGACGGACAGGCAGACGGACAGACAGACGAACATAGCTAAATCGAATAAGAAATTGATTCTGAGTCGATCAGTATAGACAGACAGACCGATATACGGACAGACAGACGGACAGACAGACGGACAGGCAGACGGACAGACAGACGAACATAGCTAAATCGAATCAGAAATTGATTCTGAGCCGATCGGTATACTTATCGATGCGTCTATCTCTCTTCCTTCTGGGTGTTACAAACAAATGCACTAAATTATAATACCCTGTACCACATTAGTGCCAATGCCCCACACCCCGAGCCTTAAAGCATTGGCTGACCTTCATGCCAAGTAGCCCACAACACCCTCACCTAAATAGTGATACTCATTCTCTCGCACAGTTTGTTTCTCTTACTCTCACCACTTACTTCCATCTTTGGCTTTGCATTCACACCCATAACGAATGAAAAGTAATTCCTCATTTTCGTGGCTTTTCTTTTCGGAAAATTACTTTTTATAGATATTCGTCGCTTCTCTTGATGCCAATTTCATCTAAATCCATTCGGCCGTAACCGTACGCCTTACAAAGGAAAATTTTGCCCATGAACATTCCACTAAGGAACAGGGGCAAACTTCTCACATATCAATGAGTGAAGTCCGTTTCAAGTTTAAGCTCAATGATAAGGGGATTCCTTTTTATAGCCGAGTCCGAACGGCGTGACGCAGTGCGACACCTCTTTGGAGAGAAGTTTTAACATGGCATAGTGCCTCACAAATGTTGCCAGCATTAGGAGAGGAAAACCACCGCCGAAAATTTTTTCTGATCGTCTCGCCAGGATTCGAACCCAGGCGTTGAGCGTCATAGGCGGACATGCTAACCTCTGCGCTACGGTGGCCTCCAAGCCTTACTTTCCCCTTACAAATGAGTGTTCTGCAACGTACTCAATGGTCTTTGGATATGTAGGGCACCTTGACAAAGCTGTTGATGAAGATACATGGCGTATCAGAAATCATGATCCACCATGCCAGTCAAAGTTTTTTGAATAAAAACACACACTTGCCCAACTTTTATAAGTTCTTTGCTATGCTATTCTTTTAATAAAAATCATTGAATATGACCTCGATCTGAAATATGGTCAAAAAATTACAAAAAAAAATATTTTAACCAAATTTTTTATTGTGAAATGTGCACAAAAATTTATTATAAAATTCAATTTGTGTTTGTTTGTTCCGTATAGACTCAAAAACGGCTGAGCCGATTACCTTGAAATTTTCACAGATTGTGTAGGTTGGTCTGGAGGGAAACATAGGCTATATAATTTTTTGATATCGGGAGGGGGGCGGACCCTCCCCCTTTCCCCAAAAGTACTACCCAAAACTAAAAGTGGAGCGATCGCGACAATATGGGATTAAAATGAAAGGTATTCAAGAGTAGAGTAAGAATTTCATAATAAAAGTTGAGTCCAAGTACCTGTGGGGGCCGCCCCAGCTCTAAAACCCCTTAAAATAGTTTTTATGTGACAATCATGACAATATGGGACTCAAATGAAAGGTATTCGGGAGTAGATTATGAAAATGCTCAAAAAAAAAGAAATATGCTTTATAATTTGTTGATATCGGAAGGAGGTGGACCCTCCCCGTAACCCCACAAATACCACTCAAAATCGTAAGTGGGCCGATAAACACAATATGGATATCAAATGAAAGATATTAAGGGTAGAATACGAATATCAAAAATTTTTTGATATCGGGAGGGGGGCGGACCCTCCCCCTTACCCTAAAAGTACTACCCAAAAATAAAAGTGAAGTGATCGGGACAATAAGGGAGTCAAATGAAAGCTATTCAAGAGTAGAGTACGAATAAAAGTTGGGTCCATGTACTTGTGGGGGCCGCCCCAAAACCCCTTAAAATACTTTTTATGTGACAATCATGACAATATGGGACTCAAATGAAAGGTATTCGGGAGTAGATTACCAATATGCTCATAAAAAAGAAATATGCTTAATAATTTTTTGATATCGGAAGGAGGCGGACCCTCCCCATTACCCCAAAATACTACCCAAAATCATTAAATTAAGTGAAAGATATTGAAGACTAGAATACGAATATGGTACTAAAAATTGGTTTCAAGTACCTAGGAAGACGCCCGAGCCCCAAAATGTCTAAAAACAGAAAAATTGGTTGTCCATATCAATATGGGACTTAAATGAAAGGTATGAGGGAGTAGATTACGAATCTGGCATACAAATTCAGATCGAAATTCCAAAAATTCCCCAAACGGCCATATGACCCATTATGACTATATGAGACTCGGTTTGTTTGTTTGTTCCGTAGAATCAAAAAAAAGGAAACATAGGTTATATCAGTATTAGATATCAGATGGGGGCGGTCCCTCCCCCTTAACCCAATAACGCCTTTCAAAACCAAAAGTGAACCGATAGGCACAATATGGGTATCAAATAAAAGATATTGGAGACTAGAAAACGAATATGGTGTCAAAATTTAGGTCCAAGTACCCAGCGGGCCGCTCCAACCCAAAAACACTTCTACACAGATATATTCGACGTTCATGTGAATATGGGACTCAAATAAAAAGTATCCGGCAGTAGATTACAAATATGGCATAAAAAATTAGGTCCAAGTAATGGAAGGCCGCCTAACCCCCAAAAAACCCCCAAATGAGCATATCAGCCGACCACTATATAGGATTCAAATGAAAGATATTTAGGAGTAGATTAAAAATATGACATTAACATTTGCATTCAAGTCAAGGTGGCTCTTTTCCTCCTAAAAATACGTCGAATAGATTAATTGACCAATTATGGCAATATGGGACTCAAATGAAAGGTATTTGAGAGTAGAAAACGGATTTGATATCCAATTTTGGGGTTACGCCCTAAATCATCCCTCAAACTGAACTTTATTTCCGACTTTAGCAATATGGAGCTCAAATCAACGGTATTTGGGAGTAAAGAACGAATTTGATATCTATTTTTAGAGCAAAGTGCCGGTGGCTTTCACAGGCTCCAAAACACCCTCCAAACGGTTCATACTTACGGACCATGACAAAATGGGGTTCAAAGTAAAGGGATTTGGGAGTGGACATGAATTTGATATCCATATTTGAGTCGAAATGTCTCCCCTAAAAACATTTCTCATTACCCTAATTTCAAAAATACCAAATCTCGGAGATTAGTAACGCGATTAGTTCGAAATTTTTTGCACTCTAACAATTACCAAAAAATACATGGTTGGGGACGGATGCCGCAGGGACAGCCCAAAACCCGTCAAAAGGATATATAGACCAATCACGACAATATAGAGCCATATGTTTGGAGAGCCGCCCCACCCCAAAATACCTCCCTATTACATGAAAGCTAATTGGTTTGGAAATTTATTGATTTTCGGGAAATTTGTTTTCATTTTCGGGACAAAGACCCTGGGGTCCAGCTCACCTTTAAACACAACTTATTTACCGATCATGCCATTATGGGACTCATACGAAATGTTTCTGAAAGTAGAGCACGAATCTTGTGTTTACTTTGATGGCCAAGTGACCATCCCCGAAATAACCCCTTAACCCGAAATATTTACCAATACCGTAATATGGGACTCAAAAGAAAGGCATTTGAGAGTAGAGTACAAATGTGCCCAGGAACCGAACAGGGGCACACTTCTCACACATCAATGAAAGCTTTTCGATTCAAGTAAAAACTCAATGGTAAGGGACTTCTATTTATGGCCGAGTTCGAATGGCGTGCCGCAGTGCGACATCTCTTTGGGGAGAATTTTTTGTATGACCATGCATGGTACGTAGATGTCGCCAGATTTAAGAGGGGATAACCACGGATTTGAATTTTGTCTGAAGTTCCGCCAGGATTCATATGCAGGCGTTCAGTGGGGACATAGGCTACAGTAGCACGCCACACCACATTCAGGGCGAAGTGTCCCCACCCTAAATATATATTCGAGAGTTAAAGAAGGCTTAGCGGAGTGGACCCTGTCCAGCTAGTTTCTTATAAAATTTCATGAGAAAAAAAAAATAAAATTTCGACAAAATTTTTAAATTGCTTGAGTTTTTGTATTTTGTTAAAAATTCTCTCCCCTAACAAACTTCCCTCGTTTTTTTTTTAATGGAATAATACAAAAACACCCTGCTGTTCTTATGAGTGTTGTTCCGAAAACCGCCAGACATACCGGAGCCCTGATGTTATGAATTTGTCTTTTTTTTTTGTTGTGCTGCTCGTATGCAGTGCTGAAAATTATAATTTGTTAAGGTACAGGATAATAAAGAACAAATAGCAGGATGCCTTGCCAGCCTTTTGGGGTTTTTCTCCGGTAACGCACTCGCCATAACACAAACATTTGCAAGGCAAAGGTGAAAATTCCCCAAAGTGTTGTAGAGGAACATAAAAATGTCATTTTATGTTTAAATTGGAATATATAAATTTTGGTTTGCTTTTTTTATAGAGGGGGACTGTAGGGTGGCATAAAGCATGGAAATAAGAAAACAGAACCAACATGGGGTATGTTTCCAGAAAAAAAGAGGATTTTTATATATTTTGCTTTTGAATGTCCTTGCGAATGTTTGGCAG